>NC_083318.1:54347649-54647649 GCF_963455315.2 Globicephala melas | reverse complement strand
AGGCAATTCTAATCTAGCAGTTTTATTAAAATAGATTATCAAAAAAATCATTCCTTGAATTCAGGGAATTTTATCATTATTTTATTAAACAGTATAATTCATCTTATTACTAATTTCACATACACTATCCATATTATCATATTAGGGGATAATAGAAATAACTAAAAGGAATTTATAATATGACTTAGAAAGAGCAAATACTAAGGAACTAAGTCTGAACATCATGCATCATTCTGAAAGCTTTGAGGCATTCTCATAGAAAAACAGAAAAAAGATAAATATGCCACCATTAGCTAGTATTATTTAATTCTCTCTCAAAAGTATCAAGCCCTGAAATAATAAAGTGCTACTCTATTCATTCTCTTAAAAGAAAAACATATCTTAGGGTATAATCATTAGTATAAGTTGAAAACTTATTATTATGTTCAAATAAACTGATTGTTGTCCTGAGAATCAAATTAATTTTATGAACACTTAGGAATAATTAAATTAAATAAAAATTTAAAATAAGATAATTATTCAATAAGTGGTACAAAAATTTAAAAATTCACTGACCTTTATAGGTATGTCTAATCAATTCTACTTTTTTTAGTTGTATTATATGCACCCTATTTTCTTTGATCCAAAAATGTCATCAATTTAAAAACAGAGGAAGGGGTCCATGTCACTTTTTTCGTCAATGCTGTAACAAATTATCACAAAATTAGTGGATTAAAATAAAGCCAATATATTATCTTACAGTTGTGCAGTTCAGAAGTCTGGGGTGGATCTCACAGGCCTAAAATCAGGTTTCAGTAGGGATATGCTCTTTTCTGGAGGCTTCTAGAGGCAAATTGTTTCCTTGCCTTTCCTATGTTCCAGAAGCTATCAGAGGTCCTTAAGTGAGTATGGGGGGCTTCCCTGGTGGCTCAGTGGTTGAGAGACCGCCTGCCGATGCAGGGGACACAGGTTCGTGTCCCAGTCCAGGAAGATCCCACATGCTGCGGAGCGGCTAGGCCCGTGAGCCATGGCTGCTGAGCCTGCGCATCCGGAGCCTGTGCTCCACAATGGGAGAGGACACAACAGTGAGAGGCCTATGTACCACAAAAAATAATAATAATAATAAGTATGGGCTTCCATACAATATTCCAGTTTACAGTTAATTACAAATTCTTTGAATAATATCATAAAGTATTATGTTTCATGAAGGTTATACATTTTATTCTATTTTTAAAGAAGGTTTATAATTATCATTCTTGGCTTTTGTTTTAAAAATTATTTACTGAAAGGACAGTTTGTAAATATGATCTCAGGTGTTCTAAAAAGTTATATATTTTTCATCTCCAAAGGGTTTCCTTTTCCAATTTCACCTTTCTTAAGAACCCCAGACTGAAATCTGTTGCCGGAATCTCTCTGGAAGTAACTCTAAGATTGCACAGGTGAGTCAGCTTTGCTTAACAGTGTCACAAGTATGGGATGCTATAAACTGCTGTCTCTGTAGTACACTGTTTTCCAGTTTCTCTCAAAAATTTGGTAATGCTGCTGTTAATTTACTTAGTCTCCCATGAGAAAGATTCTGCTGACTCTGTTGCTAACAATCTTTAGAAATAACCACATGCCACCACATCACAATGGAATGGCAGCTAGGGAGAGTGGTATACCAGTTGTCTCAACAAGATGTGCACCACAGACACAACCTCCTCCTTACGGTCAATAAGACCCAGAGATTACTGACCTTTAGGGAATCTCCAACTTGCTGAAAAATTTTCTATATGAGAAAACAGAATTGGGAATAGAAAAGGAATTGTTCGGTTGTCACATTGTTGTTACATTTAATACTTTAACTATTAAAAATGTATTCAAGAGTTTGAAAATATTTTGGTTCAAAGTTTCAATGGGACATGTAGCAAATAGTGAGTATATAACACTTTTGCCTCCAGGAAAACATAGTCAATTTTATATGAATATGAAAATCATGTGGAACGGAGCCCTCACATTTTTCTGTGATTGAAGTATAGGTCATCAAATCAAGGGAAATGACTGAGTTAAACAATGGATTTATTTTTGTCATTTATTTTCCTCTTCATTTCCTGACTTTCAAAGTTGTAAGACAAAGATATTTTGAATAAAGAAATCTCAATTATTTGAGTAGTAAACATATAAAAAGCCATACTGTTTAATCTCATTTGATTTATTTGAATAAGAGCAAATATAGAAATGCTACTTTTGGTATCTGGCTATCTGAGGTCAAAACAAGTAACTAATGTATCTTTAATACAGTAAAAACAACTAGATATTTTAAGGTACAAAAGAAAAGATATTTTGTCAATGATGCTTGTACGACCCATACAGTTTATGAAACTGAAAAGGCAACATATCAACACCTAAAGAACTAACTTCTATTAAACATCAGATAGTCTGTATTTTTAAATCAAAGTATACATGTTTTATAGATATGCTTAATAAAGTGAGACTAAAGAAGGCAGAAAAATTTTGTAACTGAACAACGTATTTCAAAAAATGTGTTCTGTATTGTTTAGAATTTTAATCAATTAAGTGAAGGAAATGAAATTCTTATTTGCAGAATATTTTAATTTTTTTTCACACATTTTCATTAGTGATGTATGTTAGATACTCTGGCCTTTTATTTTACATTTCAAAGATATTTGAAACAAACAAAGCATAATAAAAGATTTTCTCAAATATGGTAAAATCTTTAATTTTACTCTTAAACTTCAGAGTGTTGGAGAACAGAATAAGGCAGGAACTCATTGCTATTAACAAAAGCAACCAATATCAATTCTGATTAAATAGTATCTCTCTGATATATCTGTATCTTTCTGACACACTGTATAAGACCTTCATTACAGTACATAAACTCTTTCCTCCTTTCATTTGTCTCCATTCAGAACTATCCAGTTGCACTCTGTAGGAGTTAAATTTATAAAGCAAAACCATTTTTCTTACTTTTCTTTATAACAACAAAAGAGTAATAGTCTCACTTGTCTCCACCAAAATTGCTAGTTTTAGCTATCTTCAAAGCCGGAGCTTCACTTACTAATTGTCTTTGGGAAACCATCTTTAGCTATTACTCTTCAGACGGACAGTGTGTAGGGTCCATCCTACTTTCACATTGTTGAAGTCTCTGCGAGTCTAATTTTCTAAGCTGAAATGGCAGGGCCATCTCCTCAGTGTCAGAAGTCCAGAAAAGAGAGTAGAATTTTGACTTTTCTTTGGGTCCCTCCCTTTTTATGTTTTCAGCTAATTGTTTTAACCTATGAACTAGAGCTTTTAAATTCATGGGCATTGTTGGTTAAATAGAAAAGGTATATCAAAGTAAGAAGATCCTGAAGGTGGGTGGTAGCTAAGAAAACTAGCATTTTTTTTCTTTTTATCAAGGCAGGCCCAGGCAGGAGAACAAACAGAAGATATAGCTTCTAGGTCAAAAATTTTATGTAATTTTCATATACTAAGTAAAACATGTTGGAATTTAGATAAAACGAAACAAAAAGAAAACACATAAGTCTAATTTATAGATGACTACTACATTTGGTAATTGGAAGAAATTTCACTCAATAATTATACGTTGCATGCCTAATTTATTTGCATTTTTTTGTTTTCATGCTGGGTTAAGGATTTTTGTTCTTATGGGTTTGTGTTCATTAAATGCTTCATGTCTACTAAATTTTAAAGAATAGTGGGTTTTTTTAACATTTTTATTGGAGTATAATTGCTTTACAATGGTGTGTTAGTTTCTGCTTTATAACAAAGTGAATCACTTATACATATACATATATCCTCATATCTCTTCACTCCTGCATCTCCCTACTTCCCATCCTCCCAATACCACCCTTCTAGCTGGTCACAAAGCACAGAGCTAATCTCCCTGTGCTATGTGATTGCTTCCCACTAGCTATCTATTTTACAACTGGTAGTGTATATATGTCCATATATACACTACCACTCTCTCACTTTGTCCCAGCTTGCCCCTCCCCCCTGCCCGTGTCCTCAAGTCTATTCTCCAGTAGGTCTGCGTCTTTATTCCCGTCTTGCCCCTAGGTTCTTCATGACCTTTTTTTTCTTTTAGATTCCATATATATGTGTTAGCATACGGTATTTGTTTTTCTCTTTCTGACTTACTTCACTCTGTATGACAGTCTCTACCTCACTACAAATAACTAAATTTCGTTTCTTTTCATGGCTGAGTAATATTCCATTGTATATATGTGCCACATCTTCTTCATCCATTCATCTGTCAATGGACACTTAGGTTGCTTCCATGTCTTGGCTATTATAAATAGAGTTGCAATGAACATTGTGGTACATGACCATTTTTGAATTATGGTTTTCTCAGGGTATATGCCCAGTAGTGGGATTGCTGGGTCATATGGTAGTTCTATTTTTAGTTTTTAAGGAACCTCCATGCTGTTCTCCATACTGGCCATATCAATTTACATTCCCACAAACAGTGTATGAGGGTTCCTTTGCCTCCACACCCTCTCCAGCATTTATTGTTTGTAGATTTTTTGATGATGGCCATTCTGACTGGTGTGAGGTGATTCCTCACTGTAGTTTTGACTTGCATTTCTCTAGTGATTAGTGATGTTGAGCATCCCTTCATGTGTTTGTTGGCAATCATACCTTCTTTGTAGAACTATTTAGATCTTCTGCCCATTTTTGTAGTGGGTTGTTTGTTTTTTCGATACTGAGCTGCATGAGCTGCTTGTAAATTTTGGAGGTTAATCCATTGTCAGCTGCTTCATTTGCAAATATTTTCTCCCATTCTTAGCATGGTCTTTTCTTCTTGTTTATGGTTTCCTTTGCTGTGCAAAAGCTTTTAAGTTTAATTAGGTCCCATTATTTTATTATTGTTTTTATTTCCATTTCTGTAGAAGGTGTGTCAAAAAGGATCTTGCTGTGATTTATGTCATAGACTGTTCTGTTTAAGTTTTCCTCTAAGAGTTTTATAGTGTCTGGCCTTACATTTAGGTCTTTAATCAATTTTGAGTTTATTTTTGTGTATGGTGTTAGGGAGTGTTCTAATTTCATTCTTTTACATGTAGCTGTCCACTTTTCCCAGCACCACTTATTGAAGAGACTGTCTTTTCTCCATTGTATACTCTTGCCTCCTTTATCAAAGATAAGGTGACCATATGTATGTGAGTTTATCTCTGGGCTTTCTATCCTGTTCCATTGGTCTATATTTCTGTTTTTGTGCCAGTATCATATTGTCTTGATTACTGTAGCTTTGTAGTATAGTCTGAAGTCGGGGAACCTGATTCCTCCAGCTCTGTTTTTATTTCTCAAGATTGCTTTTGCTATTCCAGTCTTTTGTGTTTCCATACAAATTGTGAATTTTTTTGTTCTAATTCTGTGAAAATGCCAGTGGTAGTTTGATAGGGATAGCATTTAATCTGTAGATTGCTTGGGTAGTATAGTCATTTTCACAATGTTGATTCTTCCAATCCAAGAACATGGTATATCTCTCCATCTAGTTGAATCATCTTTAATTTATTTCATCAGTGACATAATTTTCTGCATACACATCTTTTGTCTCCTTCGGTAGGTTTATTCCTTGGTATTTCATTCTTTTTGTTGCAGTGGTAAATGGGAGTGTTTTCTTAATTTCACTTACAGATTTTTCATCATTAGTGTATAGGAATGCAAGAGATTTCTGTGCATTAATTTTGTATCCTGCTACTTTACCAAATTCATTGATTAGCTCTAGTAGTTCTCTGTTAGCATCTTTAGGATTCTCTATGTATAGTATCATGTCATCTGCAAACAGTGACAGCTTTACGTCTTCTCTTCCAATTTGGATTCCTTTTATTTCTTTTTGTTCTCTGATTGATGTGGCTAAAACTTCCAAAACTACGTTGAATAATAGTGGTGAGAGTGGGCAACCTTGTCTTGTTCCTGATCTTAGTGAAAATGGTTTCAGTTTTTCACCATTGAGGATGAGGTTGGCTGTGGGCTTGTAATATATGGCCTTCATTATGTTGAGGTAAGTTCCCTCTATTCCTACTTTGGGGAGGGTTTTTATCAAAAATGGGTGCTGAATTTTGTTCAAAGTTCTCTCTGCATCTATTGAGATGATCATATGGTTTTTCTTCTTCAATTTGTTAACATGGTGTATCACATTGATTGATTTGCATATATTGAAGAATCCTAGCATTCCTGGAATAAATCCCACTTGATCATGGTGTATGATCCTTTTAATGTGCTATTGGATTATGTTTGATAGCATTTTGTTGAGGATTTTTTCATCTATGTTCATCAGTGATATTGGTCTATAGATTTTTTCTTTGTGACATCTTCGCCTGTTGTTGGTATCAAGGTGATGGTGACCTCGCAGAATGAGATTGGGAGTGTTCCTCCCTCTGCTATATTTTGGAAGAGTTTGAGAATGATAGGTGTTAACTCTTCTCTAAAAGTTTGTTAGAATTCACCTTTGAAGCCACCTGGTCCTGGGCTTTTGTTTGTTGGAAGATTTTTATACACAGTTTCAATTTCAGTGCTTGTGATTGCTCTGTTCATATTTTCTATTTCTTCCTGGTTCAGTCTCAGAAGGTGTGCATTTCTAAGAATTTGTCCATTTTTTCCAGGTTGTCCATTTTTTTGGCATATACTTGCTTGTAGTAATCTCTCATGATCCTGTGTATTTCTCCAGTGTCAGTTGTTACTTCTCCTTTTTCATTTCTAATTCTATTGATTTGAGTCTTCTCCCTGTTTTTCTTGATGAGTCTACCTAGTGGTTTATCAATTGTGTTAATCTTCTCAAAGAACCTGCTTTTAGTTTTATTGATCTTTGCTCTGTTTCCTTTATTTCTTTTCATGTCTTACTGATCTGATCTGTATGATTTCTTTCCTTCTGCTAACTTTGGGGTGTTTTTGTTCTTCTTTCTCTAATTACTTTAGGTGCAAGTTTAGCTTGTTTATTTGTTTCTTGAAGTAGGATTGTATTGCTATAAACTTCCCTCATAGAACTGCTTTTGCTACATCCTATAGGTTTTGGGTCATCATGTTTTCATTGTCATTTGTTTCTAGATATTTTTTGGTTTCCACTTTGATTTCTTCAATGATCTCTCGGTTATTAAGTAGTGTATTGTTTAGCCTCCATGTGTTTGTATTTTTTACAGATATTTTCTTGTAATTGATATCTAGTCTCATAGCGTTCTGGACAGAAAAGATACTTGATATGATTTCAATTTTCTTAAATTTACCAAAGGCTTGACTTGTGACCCAAGACATGATCTATCCTGGAAAATGTTCCATGAGAACTTGAAAAGAAAGTGTATTCTGTTGTTTATAGATGGAATGTCCTATAAATACCACTTAAGTCCATCTTGTTTAATGCATCATTTAAAGCTTGTGTTTCCTTATTTATTTTCATTTTGGATGATCTGTCCATTGGTGAAAGTGGGGTGTTAAAGTCCCCTAATATAAGGGGCTTGCCTGGTGGCACAGTGGTTGAGAGTCCACCTACTGGTGCAGGGGATACGGGTTTGTGCCCCGGTCTGGGAAGATCCCACATGCCGCAGAGAGCTAGACCCATGAGCCATGGCCACTGAGCCTGTGCATCTGGAGCCTGTCCTCCGCAATGGGAGAGGCCACAACAGTGAGAAGCCCATGTACTACAAAAAAAAAAAAAGTGCCCTATTATGATTGTGTTACTGTCGATTTCCCCTTTTATTGCTGTTAGTATTTGCTTTATTTATTGAGGTGCTCCTATGTTGGGTGCATAAATAGTTACAATTGTTACATCTTCTTCTTGGATTGATCAGTATGTAGTGTCCTTCTTTGTCTCTTGTAATCGTCTTTGTTTTAAAGTCTATTTTGTCTGATATGAGTATTGCTACTCCAGCTTTATTTTCATATCCAATTACATGGAATATCTTTTTCCATCCCCTCACTTTCAGTCTGTATGTGTCCCTAGGTCTGAAGTGGGTCTCTTGTAGACAGCATATATTCGGGTCTTGTTTTTGTATACAGTCAGCCATTCCATGTTTTTGTTGGAGCATTTAATCCATTTACATTTAAGGTAATTATCTATATGTATGTTCCTATTACCATTTTCTTAAGTGTTTTGGGTTTGTTATTGTAGGTCTTTTCCCTCTCTTGTGTTTCCTGCCTAGAGAAGTTCCTTTAGAATTTGTTGTAAAGCTGGTTTGGTTGTGCTGAATTTTTTTAGCATTTGCTTATCTGTAAAGGTTTTAATTTCTCCATCAAATGTGAATGAGATCCTTGCTGGATAGAGTAATCTTGGTTCTAGGTTTTTTCCTTTCATCATTTATAATATATCCTGACACTCCCTTCTGGCTTGCAGAGTTTCTGCTGAAAGATCAGCTGTTAACCTAATGGGGTTTCCTTGTATGTTATTTGTTGTTTTTCCCTTGCTGCTTTTAATATTTTTTCTTTGTATTTAATTTTTGATAGTTTGATTAATATGTTTCTCGGCATGTTTTTTCTTGGATTTATCCTGTATGGAACTCTCTGTGCTTCCTGGACTTGATTAACTACTTCCTTACCCATATTAGGGAAGTTTTCAAGTATAATCACTTCAAATATTTTCTCAGTCCCTTTCTTTTTCTCTTCTTCTTCTGTAACCCCTATAATTCGAATGTTGGTAGGTTTAATATTGTCCCAGAGTACTCTGAGACTGTCCTCAATTACTTTCATTCTTTTTTCTTTGTTCTTCTCTGTGGTAGTTATTTCCACTATTTTATCTTCCATGTCACGTATCTGTTTTTCTGCCTCAGTTATTCTGCTACTGATCCCTTCTAGAGATTTTTTTTTTTTTTTTTTTCTGTACCTGGGCCTCTCACTATTGTGGCCTCTCCCGTTGTAGAGCACAGGCTCCGGATGTGCAGGCCCAGCAGCCATTGTTCACAGGCCTAGCCACTCTGTGTCATGTGAGATCTTCCCTGACTAGGGCATGAACCCGTTTCCCCTGCATCAGCAGGTGGACTCTCAACCACTCGCCACCAGGGAAGCCCTTCTAGACATTTTTAAATTTCATTTATTGTGTTGTTCTTGATTGTTTGTTTGCTCTTTAGTTCTTCTAGGTCCTTGTAAAGCGTTTCTTGTATTTTCTCCAGTCTATTTCCAAGATATTGGATCATCTTTACTATCATTATTCTAAATTCTTTTTCAGGTAGACTGTCTATTTCCTCTTCATTTGTTAGATCTGGTGGGTTTTTACCTTGCTACTTCATCTGCTGTGTGTTTCTTTGTCTTCTCATTTTGTTTAACTTTCTGTGTTGGGGTCTCCTTTTCACAGGATGCAAGTTTGTAGTTCCCATTGTTTTTGGTGTCTGGCCAGTGGCTAAGGTTGGTTTAGTGGGTTGTGTAGGCTTACTGGTTGAGGGGACTAGTACCTGTGTCCTGGTGGATGAGGCTGGATCTTGTCTTCCTGTTGGGCAGGACCGCATCCAGTCATTTGTTTTGGGTATCTGTGACCTTATTATGGTTCTAGACAGCCTCTCTGCTAATGGGTGGGGTTGAGTTCCTGTCTTGCTAGTTGTTTGCCATAGGGTGTCCAGCACAGTAGCTTGCTTGTCATTGAGTGGAGCTGGTTCTTAGCATTGAGATGGAGATCTCTGGGAGACTTTTGCCATTTGATATTACATGGAGGTGGGAGGTCTCTGGTGGTCCAATGTCCTGAACTTGGCTCTCCCACATCAGAGGCACAGCCCTGATGCCTGGCTGGAGCACCAAAAGACTGTCCTCCACACAGCTTGGAATAAAAGGGAGAAAAAAAGAAAGAAAAAAGAAAGAGATAAAATAAAATAAAAGTTATTAAAATAAAAAACAAAAATAATTATTAAAATTTTTTTAAAGTAATTAAAAAAATAGAAAGAAAGAACAACCAAATCAAAAAACAAATCCACGAATGATAACAAGTGCTGAAAAGTATACTAAAAAAAAAAAAACGAAAAAAAAACCAAAACAGACAGACAGAACCCTAGGACAAATGGTAAAAGCAAAGCTATAAAGACAAAATCACACACAGAAGCATATGCATACACACTCACAAAAAGAGAAAAAGGGAAAAAAATATATATATCATTATTCCCAAAGTCCACCTCCTCAATTTGGGATGATTCGTTGTCTATTCAGGTATTCCACAGATGCAGGGTACATCAAGTTGGCTGTGGAGATTTAATCCACTGCTCCTGAGGCTGCTGGAGAAATTTCCTTTTCTCTTCTTTGTACAGCTCCTGGGATTCAGCTTTGGAATTGGCCCTGCCTCTGCGTGTAGGTCGCCTGACGGCATATGTTCTTCGCTCAGACATGACAGGGTTAAAGGAGCAGCTAATTCAGGGGCTCTGGCTCACTCAGGCTGGGAGTTGGGGGAGGGAGGAGTACGAAGTGTGGCGCGAGCCTGTGGTGGCAGAGACTGGCGTGACGTTGCACCAGCCTGAGGCACGCCGTGTGTCCTCCTGGGGAAGTTGTCCCTGGATCACAGGACCCTGGCACTGGCGGGCTACACAGGCTCCCAGGAGGGGAGGTGTGGAGGGTGACCTGTGCTTGCACACAGGCTTCTTGTTGGCTGCAGTAGCTGCCTTAGCATCTCAAGCCCATCGCTGTAGCTCCTTTAAGCAGTGCTCTTAATCCCCTCTCCTCGTGCACCAGGAAACAAAGAGGCAAGAAAAAGTCTCTTGTCTCTTTGGCAGTTCCAGACCTTTTCCTGGACTCCCTCCCAGCAAGCTGTGGCGCACTAGCCCCCTTTAGACTGTGTTCACACAGCCAACCCCAGTCTTCTCCCTGGGATCCGACAGAAGTCCGAGCCTCAGCTTCCAGCACCCGCCCTCCCCGGCGGGTGAGCAGACAAGCCTCTCGGGCTGGTGAGTGCTGGTCGGCACCGATCCTCTGTGCGGGAATCTGTCCGTTTTGCCCTCCGCACCCCTGTTGCTGCGCTCTCCTCCGCGGCTCCAAAGCTTCCCCCCTCCAACACCCACAGTCTCCGCCCATGAAGGGGCTTCTAGTGTGTGGAAACCTTTCCTCATTCACAGCTCCCTCCCACTGGTGCAGGTCCCATCCCTATTCTTTGTCTCTGTTTTTTCTTTTTTCGTTTGCCCTACCCAGGTATGTGGGGAGTTTCTTGCCTTTTGAGAGGTCTGAGGTCTTTTGCCAGCGTTCAGTTGATATTCTGTAGGAGTTGTTCCACATGTAGGTGTATTTCTGATTTATTTGTGGGGAGGAAGGTGATCTCCATATCTTACTCTTCTGCCACCTTGAAACTCCTTCAAGTATAGTCTTTTGATTTGTTCTTTGGCCATGCACATTTATTAAAGGGAAACAAAATTTTTGTTCTGTGATTTATTATTAATTATAGTGTAATTATTCAATGCTGAATAATTCTGAGAAAAAGAAAATATGAATGTCTGTAGGGGGATTGTATTTCACTGAGTAAAAATATTGTAGAATTCTTCCTTTGTTCGTTACCGATTAAATTGTATTATTTTTTCAGAAGATCCATAAGTATAGTTTTAAACCTTTTATTCTGGGAAGCTTATTGACACAAACAACAAAAGAGTGTGAATGTTACCAGTTTAAACTATTTTTAAATTATTGCTGAAAATATGCTGTGAAATTTTTATTCCTTGTGACAAAAAGTTTCAGGGAGCAATCTTGATAGCAACCCCAAATTAGCATTTATCTTCTCCAGAGACTTGTTAAAAAGTGGCACATGGAAATGAGAAAATTTTAAAAGTAAATTAAGGGATACGATTTGCAGTGATAAAAATTTCATATTGTTTTAGAAAATATATATTGGTGTGATTCTCATGCAGGAGAATACTTTCATGCCAAGTATAAATTGCAAGGCTTTTATACAAGTCTACAGGGGGTTTAAACACTTAGCATCTTTTCAGTACAACAATGTTTTTGACTCAAAAAAAAGTTTATAAAAGGAACATATAGAAAGGTAGCTACAAGCTTAATGGTTTTCTACAATAAAATGACACTTAAACTTTGAAACTGATAGACTATGTTGAACCTTTTATACAGCTCTCCCAGTCCTCTGCACTTGGTAGGCTTCAGCAAATGTTGATGTGACATGAAAATGTATCACTTCCATCTGGTCTTTCTCAACTGGAGTTTCTCATTTGAATCACAGAAAAGAGTTAAGTGACTATTTTCTTGATTCTCCCAAAGTTGATTTATAAATAATATCACACTAGATATATAGGAGAGAAGTTAATTTGTTATATCAATGGATGCTTAAGATACTAAGGCTTAATTTTCTCAAGAAACACCAGTTGAGAAAGTTTGACAGCTCTATTCTTAAAAAGACATACAATTAATGTCTCCTTATCCTTTTGTTATAAACTATAAGTGATAAAGCCAGTACTGTATATATGCAGAGGTATAGCTGTGGCCATGAAGGAAGACTCTATTGACATTCTATAATATACGAAATATGTATCATTCATCTTTCAGTGTCAAATCTATTAGGTCTCTCACCATAAACTGCAGCTGCTAAAACTGGACTAGTATTGTAATTGGTGTAATTGATGATCTGCTTTTTGTTGTCAGAGTTTAAACAGGAGTCAAAGTTTGATAAGTGTTTTCAATTCCATTTTTTTAAAACTTTTGTCAGCCTCTACGAAAATGAAGTCATTTGTTCTCTTCAACAAATATTTATAGAACATACATAGCTTGACAGGCACTGTTCTATGCATTAAAATTTAAGAAATAAGAAAAATACATCTCTGTTTATCATCAAAGGATAGAGTAAGAGTGAAGACTGGAGATAGAGAAAGTGATAGAATAGACTGTAAGAGGTCAAGGGTGGAAGCAAGGTATAGAAACAAGATGCTATAGACTTTTGTTGAAATACTGGCAAGGCCCTTTATGATTTTGACTAGCCATTAAGGTCCTGAAGAACAATCAGAAGTTAGATATATTATGAAGATAACATCAACAGAAATTCCTGGTAAACTAAAAGTGGGTTATGAAAGAATGAAAAAGGTCAACTAAACTAAATGGAACTTTCAGTATAAATTCTTTATACCCAAGTGAGTATATTCTGTGTAGTAGTCCTCATTTTACAATCATAACCAACAAAAATAAGTAAAGGGAAACAAAATATCTGGCCCCAATTCTCTTCATATATAGATTCTCTTCTACATGATTATCAGATGGGAGTGCTAGAAAATAAGTATGTTTTTGTACTGCGAACACTGTACCCTATAGGAGCTAGATGGCCTAGTGATTTCTTCTGATCACGTTAATTTGAATCTCAGAATGTAACAGCAATCCCACTAGTCTCTGAAGTAGTAATATTAGCATTTTATCATTTTTTTTCCAATGCCAGCCATACCACTAAGAATTCTTTAATAGTTCTAGGACTAATATAATCTATTATGGGATTCTATAATTAATATAAATAATAATATTACTGGTATATACACAGCATAATAATGTATATGACACATTACATATATTTGAATATTACTTTTTAAAAAGTGCAAAAATGGTAAATTTCAGCACACAGTAAAATAAATGAATGCTCAACGACTTCAATGTAAGGTTAATTTCATTCAGTATAAGTTCTTTCACTTTTTCCTTTCACTACCTATTTACTATTAGAAAGTATTTGTTGTAGGATATTTACCTCCAAATTCTTATTTATTATTCCAAGAAATACAACCTTATTATCATCAAACTTAGAGTGTAAATTGTTAATTTAAGTTCTCCTTTTCTTGAACATCAGGCTTTGAATTTTAGCAGTAACGCTGAATATATTTTTAAGGTCTCATTGGTGAAATCATCTTCAGTGAAGTTATAATTAGTAAGATAGCATTTTGAATGGTATATATATTGACAGCATTTAATATAAAAACTAACATAAAAAGAATAAAAATAGAACATTAATCAAACAAATTAAAATATTATTTATTCAAGATTAATTGTGATAACCTTGAATCTCTTTTTCCATTTTCATTAGTTTTCTTTTGTCTTTTTTACCAATAACAGCATTAATAAAACTTATTAGTGAGTGCTTTTTGACAGAATTTATTAACAGACAGAGACCAAATATTAGATAAGCAAGAGATGAAGAATGACTTAGGTGGTAAAGCATAAACTTATAATCCTCAGTTTAAAAATGTTGACATGATATGCAAGTGATATATTTGCCTCAAGTTGTGATCTAGAAAAAAGCAAGAGACTGTTATCCTGATCTTAAAAATTAAAACAATCTAGATAAGCTATACATTTATAGTTTTTGTTTGTGTGTTTGTTTTAATTATCTAGGGAATAAAACATAATAGAACTAAGTTAAAAAAGTGAGGAGGCCTTGGGAGAGAGGAGGCCTTCAACTGTATTGTGTATGTGTGTAACTCAAATTTAAAATGGCACCATTTACAATAGCATCAAGACACACGAAATACTTTGGGAAAAACCTTACAAAATATGTGCAAAATTTGTATGATGTAAGCTATAAAATTGTGATGTGAAAAATCAAAGAAAACCTAAATAGATAGTGAGATATACTTTGTTCATGTATTGTAAAAAGCAGTATTTTTTAAGATTCTCTTCAAATTGATCTATAATTTCTTTGTAGATCCAATCAAAATTCCAGCAAGCCTTTTGTAGAAATTGCCAAAATAGTTCTAAAATTTATATAGTAAAACAAAGGACTTAGGATAGCCAAATTTTTTTTTTTTTGAAAATAAGAAATAAAGTTGTAGTACTCATACTATTTGATTCCAAGACTTCTATAAAGGTATATTACTCCAATAGCATGCCATATGGTGGAAATAGAGATCGATGAATGAAATACAGAATCAAGAAATAGAACCACATATTTATGGTCAGTTTATAGCTAATGGAAAAAGGATAATTTTCTCAACATATGGAGCTGATGCAGTCAAGCAACAATATACCAAAAAACAAAATAAAACAAAACAAAACAAAACTTGAAGTGAATCATAAACATAAAACTATAAAAATCTTCTAGAAAAAAAAAAACAACTTTGTGATCCTGGGTTAGGCAAATATTTCTTAGAAGATAAAAAGCACTAATAATATAATTTTTAAAGTTTCTGTAAATGGACTTGAGTAAAATGTTACCTCCTGTTTTTCAAAAGACACTGTTAAGAGAAAAAAAAATCTCCAAAGCATAAGTCTGATAAAATAATTGTGTCCAGAATATATAATGAACATCAAAGATTTAATAAGACAAAAGTTTAATTTTAAAATGGACAAGAGATTTGAACAGGCAGTTCACTAAAGATATCATACCTCATATATTCATGAGGTCAAATGGTTTCATGAAGAGATGTTTGACATGATTAGTAATTAGGTAAATGCAAATTAATTTTTCATTAATTAATGAAAATACAGAGCAATATACAATGTGTTGCAAATAATGCACAATTAATGTATAGATAAATTTCTCATTCATCCATAATGAGATACTATTGCATTTTGACCAGAATGGCAAATAACAAACAAAACAAAAAAACTTAACATTGGCATGGACACTACCATGTGCTGACAATAATATGGAGTGACTTGAACTGTTTGACATTTCATGTGGAAATGTATAAATGAAATAACCACTTTGAAATTGGATTTGGTAGTTTATTATAAAATTGAACGTATATAGTTACTATACCATCCAATAAACCTATCCCTAGGTATTGCGTAAGAGATAAAAAATAACGCATACTCTCCCAAAGACCTGTACACAAATGTTTGTAACAGTTTACTTGTATTCACCAAAAATTCCAAATCAATCTAAATATCTATCATGAATGATCCATCAGGAAACTGTACTACATCTATAAAATTCAACACTATTAAGCAATAAAAAGGACCAAACTGCTAATAAATGCAAAAACATGAATAAGTCTCAAAAGCATCATACTAAATTGAAAAAACAAAAAGACACAAATTTCAACATATTATATGGTCAATTTGTTTGACATTCTAGAAAAAGCAAAACTCTAGGGAAATAAACCAGAAAAAAATCTGTAAAGTATCCTCATATGTCTATGAAATGAGCAAAGGGAAGATCAACAAATAAAAAATAAGCCATCTATTTTAACAAATTATTTCCTCAGTTTTAGAAGAAATAGCTTATACTTAATCATGCAAAGAAATTTTAACAGTTATAATTTAAGAAAATTATTGAGTTTAGCTTTAGCCTTTGCTGAGGACTGCCCAGTTAGAATCAGTACTTCTAACATTTCTTAAACTTTCTATTCTATTTTTATTTTGTAATTCTGTCATACACCTATACCAGTTTATAACAGTAGGTTGGTAGTTATAAAATATTTGAAAATTAATTGATTAATTAACAAATACTTTAATGATGTCAACTTTATAATTAACTTTAAAAATATGAGTATATTAAAAAGAATTGGCATTGATATTATAAACAAAGTCATTTGTAGCATAATCTCAAAAGAGAAAATACTCTGGACTGTGGTTGGTTTTGTAAAGTTATTTGAAATATACTATCAAATTTCTATTTATACCTTATTGCCAATAAAAAGGTTTTTAGATTTTAAAACAGGTATTTTCATTGAAAAATGTTTTCCATATTACTGCATGCTTTATGCATTCTCATTCTCTCACAAAAAAGTTCTGTATATTTTATTGCTTCTATTTACTTTTATGCAAAAAATATAATAGTTTGAAACACCATAAACTTATTGATTGAACAGATTAAATATGATTCTTAGGATTCTTTTAAACAAGGCTTTACATTTATTGCACCAATGTATTATAGCATAAAAATCAATGGTGTGCTGAAGCCAGCTCACCCTGGCTCAACAGAAATGATCATTCATTTTTCAGGAATTTTGATTGCTGGGTATTAAACACAGCCATTATTAAAGATTAATTACATAAATTTACTCTTAAACAAATAACATTAAAAGATAAAATAAAATCTCAAAACTCATTACTTCCTAATTGTTTTTCTATGCTTTATTATTCATTTATGTCTATGGTTATTTACATACAGTCCATGTATATAGTGAAATAGTATATACTGATGTGCCATTGTGCAACTTTCCCAATTCCACTTTCAGTAATATCACATTAGTAGCTAGAAATTGGCTATTGTTGCAATATTTATGTCATAAAAAGAGAAAGTACCATATTTAAATAAAAAACATGCTGTTAAACATGTATCAACACACTGCTACATGAAACCCTGCTTTTAGATGCCTGCTATGTAATAAGCATAGGTATTATAAATACAAAAACAAATACATAAGGCACGTCTTCTGTCCTAATGACAAATACAGGATAAGAAGACTACAAGAGTGTGGTCAAGCTGGCAAAGTAGGAAGACTGTGAGCTCACCTCATCCCACAGGCACACCAAAATTACAACTATTTACAGAGCAACTATTGATGAGAAACACCTGAAGACCAGCAAAAATTATCTTCTACCACTAAAGACATAAAGAAGGAACCATAATGAGACAGGTAGGAGGGGCAGAGACACGATATAGTCAAGACCATAACCCTAGGTGGGCAACCCACAAATGGAAGGGTAATTACAGTTGCAGAGGTTTATCCCAAGGAGAGAGGGGTATGAGCCCAACATTAAGCCTCCCAGCACAGGAGTCTTGTACTAGAAGACAATCCCCCCAGAATGTTTGCCTTTGTAAGCTTACTTTTGGGAGAACTAGAGGTCTGTGGTAAATAGAGACTCCACACTTAAAAGGTGCACACAAAATTTCACATGCTCCCACTCTTATATGGGCAATTAATCTTCAACAAAGGAGGCAAGAATATACCCTGAGGAAAAGACTGCCTCTTCAAAAAATGATGTTGGGAATACTGGACAGCTACATGCAAATAATCAGACTGTACTATTTTCTCACACCATGCACAAAAATAAATTCAAAGTGGATAAAAATTTATGAATAAGACTTGTAACCATAAAACATCCAGAAGAAAACATAGACAGTATTCTTTTTGACATTGTTCTTAGTAATATTTTTTGTCTATGTCTCCTCAGACAAGGAAAACAAAAGCCAAAATAAACAAATGAGACAACATCAAACTAAAACGCTTTTGCACAGTGAAGGAAAATATCAAGGAAATGAAAAGACCACCAAATGAATGAGAGAAGATATTTGCAATGGATATATCTGATAAAGGAGTTATATTGAAATATACAAAGAACTCATAAAACTCAATATCAAAAAAATCAAATGAATCAATTAAAAACTGGATAGAGGAGCTGAATAGACATTTTTCCAAAGAAAACAGATTGCCAACAGGCACATGAAAAGATGCTCAACGTCATTAGTCAGCAGGGATATGGAAATGAAAACCACAATGAGGTATCATCTTACACCTCAGAATGGCTATTGTCAAAAAGAATGGCTATTATCAAAAAGACAACAAATAGCAAGTGTTGGTAAGGTTGTGGAGAAAAGGGAACCCTTATGCACTGCTGGTGGGAAAGTAAATTGGAGCATCCACTATGAAAAAAAATATAGAGATTCCTCAAAAAATTAAAAATGGGAATACCATACTTTTCAGAAATTCTACTCCTGGGTATTTATACAAAGAAAATGAAAATACTACTTAAAAAAGATATATGCACCCCAATGTTTATTGCAACATTATTTACAATAGCCACAATATGAAAGCAACTGAAGTACCCATCAATAGATGAATGGTTAAAGAATATTACTCAGCCATAAAAAAGAATGAAATCTTGCCATTGGTGACAACATGGATGGACCTAGAGGGTATTATGCTAGGTGAAATAAGTCAGACAGAGAAAGACAAATACTGTATGATTTCACTTATATGTGGGATCTAAAAAACAAAACAAACGAACAAACATAAAACAGAAACAGAGTCACAGATACAGGAAACTAAAGGTAGTTACTAGAATGGAAGAGTGTGAGGAGAGGAGAGGAGAGAAAAAAGTGAGGGAGATTAACAGGTACAAACTTCCAGTTGTAAAATAAATGTCATAGGTATGAATTAAGGGTATATGTGGAAAATATAGTAAATAATTATGTAATATCCTTGTATGGTGACAGGTGGTAACTAGACATCATGGCAATTATTTTGAAATGTATAGAAATACCAAATCAGTTATTGTGTAATAGGAACTAACATAGTGTCAATTATACTTCAACAACAAACAAACAAGGAAACAAACAAACTTGTAGAAAAAGAGATCAGATTTGTAGTTACCAGAGGCAGTGGGGAGGGGAAGGGGTAATTGGATGAAGATGGTCAAGAGGTACAATCTTCCAGTTATAAGATAAATAAATACTAGGATGTAATGTACAACATGAATATAATTTACACTGCTCTCATATATGAAAATTATTAAGGGAGTAAATTGTAAGAGTTTTCATCACAAGGAAAAAAATATTCTTTTTCTTTAATTTTTTATCTATATGAGATGATGGATATTCACCAGACTTATTGTGGGAGTCATTTTATGATGCATGGAAGTCAAATCACTATGCTGTACACCTTAAACTTAGTTCTGGATGCAATTCTACCTGAATAAAACTGGAATTTAAAAAAAAAAAAGAAAGAAGACTAAGAATTTACTGTAGGCTTGTGGGCAATGGACTCTTCCAGAGGATGGGGGATGTACCATACAGAAGAAGTGACTTTGGGTTTGGGGCTTGACAAATGAATAGAAGTTCATCAAATGGAGGAGGTAGGTAAACTCATTCCAGGAAAGGAGAAAAGCCTAATCAAAGGAAAGGGACATAAGAGAAAAATGTCTTTTATTAGAAACCTTACTATTTCCAAATCTCCTGAATAGATGATGTGTTATCTCCATTTATCTCGCACTTATAAGAATACTTATGATGGTATTAGGTACCACCCAGATAATCCAAAGTAATATTCACATTTTAGGAGCCTAAACCAAGTTACATCTGAAAGACACTTTTTCCAAATAAGGTAAAATACATTCCATTATTCAACCTACTACAGGTATATTGTACATAGCAGTGATTATTGAAAGTATAGTAGTGGGAGGAATTACAAAGAGAAATTTCATAAAGAAAGAAAAGCACCCAAATCAGTACCTGGGTAGTCCCCCAAAATACATGGGGAAGCAGAAGAGAAATCAATGAGAAATCAATGCCTGGAGAGAGGTAAGGGAAGGACAGGAAAAGAAAGCTGTAAAATGGAATCCAAGGGAGTAGAGAGGATACAGGGGAAAAATGAAGAAAAAAAAATGGCTGGAGTAACCTTAAAATTGAACTTTAAAATATAAAAAGGCTTAAATACTTGCATATACTAACACAGTCATTGTAGCCTAGTATTCAGTTTCTTACAGACTGACTATTGACTGTCACCCTGGAGCTAAAGTTTAGTGCTAGCAGCAATATTACAATTAGTTTTTTTTTTTAATTTAAGAAGTACAAGTTCACAATGGTGAGATATTACAATTAACAGTGTCAAGGGTTCCTCCTCAAACTATTCATGCTTACTAGTAGCTGCTAAACTCGACTGTTTTCAAATTTCTGAAGAAGTGAATATGTAACATATCAGCATGTAGGTATAAATACGAAAATGATACAATTTCTTAAATTATTATTGAAAGAGTGTATACTGCTTAAATTTTGGTTCATTGTGGCAAAATCATGTAACCACAACTTAGTTAAGGCTCTCTTTAAAGATTAGGGATATCCCAGCTCTAACTATATCCTAACTATAGCTCTGTCTTTTCTCAAGATATCAAATTATTTTACATATCTATTTTTATTTCCTGTGTGCCACCACTTGTAAAAATGTGCTTAACCAGTTATAAGTCTATATGCATTTGTACATGACTGTATTTGTGCTAAATGTAACTCTTGCATGTTTTGCAAAGTGCTCTCCCTGCTTTGATATTTGAAGTTTGATATAACAAGAAAGCTAAAATTCACTTGAACTAAACCATTTGTAATATTATTTTTTAGATTTTTTCATGTCTAATCTTAACTTTCAAGCTCTCAAACTGAGGAATCCAATTCCCTTTGGTGTACTCTTATAAGAGCTAACCATACCCATCAGTATTATAAAATTTACTGAATGGTCCTTAAAATTGAATTTACACAAAAATACTTCCTTTATTTTGGAACTTAATGAAGTCTTTTGTTTTCTCAAAAGTGAGGCATTTTAAACTTTGTTTATATTACTGCTACTAATAATAGGGAGAAACATGCTGATCTTTTTGACCAAAAAAGAACCTAATCCTCAAAAATGAGTCGTTGGCTCCTAAGCAGAGGCTCAGATTGAACACAACAAAAATACCTACTGGGGAGATGACTCCTTCAGGAGCCACATGAAAATATAAGGCAACTTTAGGTGTCTCAACTAGGAAAATAATTAGATACATACAGCACCACTGAAAAGGCTAGGTAATAAAGGTTCGAAAGCCCATGGAAGTTTCCATCAATTATCTTATTTGCCTGTAATACAACAGTGGGTGATCCACAGGAATAAGCACTGTAAAACCTTGGCAAAACCTAACACTAGATTTCTTTGCAGGCCATGTACCTGTTCCAACTTTCACCTGAGAATAATCATTTGTCTTTAAATTCCAAGTTTCAAATCTCACAATAATGGCTCTCAGGACTTATTACAAAAACCTTCCTGTAAAGTAGTGTGGGAAATATACTTTTCAGGCTTTCACCCCTTGAAGTACAGAGAATAACTTATAGTATTAGCATAGATATTTAATATGACTTGAGATATTATTGAATGTGTTTAATTCAATCATAACAAAGAGTTAATAATTCTCTCTTGTTTTACCTTGATCAAGATAAGATTGTTGTATCACAGAACAAATACAACCATGATATAGTTCAAAAGTCATATAACTAAATATTTGCACTTTTATGAGTTCTATAGTATTTTTATATTATATATTTTTTTCCTCCTGTGGTAAGCAGGAGGATGATGTATACTATCCCTCTTTATCCAACTGTTTCCATGAAAATTCTTATTTATTGACTCATAAGTTTTGAACTTATGAGTCAATAAATAAGACTTTTTTTTCTGGTGTTTGTCTATATTAGTTTTTATTTGTTATGATTATTGTTTCAGTTTTGTATTTTATATATGTATCATTTTATTATTGGTCATTCTGTACACTTATCTGTACTTTTATAGAACTACTATTGAAAATAGTGTGTAATACTTAAAATAAGATATAAAAAGTATAATTTTAAAATATCACTTCCTTTAACATTCTGTAGTGTTATTTAATTTTTAAGTATTTTAATAAGCTAATTATTAAAAGCCACAAGATACAATCAATAATCTCTGATGGCTTCTGACCAGATATTTTTTTCAGTTAAAATATGACTTGATTATTTTCAGATAAGAAAATGAAACTTATATTGCTAATAAAATGAAAAATATTAAGAAAAATTTAACCATGCATGAATATGAGCCCTTTGCTTTAGAATTCTGAATAATCATCTTCTTTCTCTTTTCAAAATTATCTCTAGTTTTACTAATGAACTAAATAGGAGAAATTTGAACTTTGTATATTCTTCCTTGAATATCATATATGTATATATGTATATAAGAAAATCATCAATTTTCCTCAACTTATTGCTAGTCACTCTCCCAGTTTAGTGTTTTAAAAGAGCTTATATAATGCAGGAAGATGAAATTATAGTCTGTGATCACATAGTCAGTGAGGCTAATGATTTTTTTTCAAACTTTTTGACCCCATTTATGATACACATCAAATCCAAAACTTGAGGGAGAATGAATGGCTTTGTAACAAAGTACACATACATGTTGTAACAATTGATTCCTCTCTTTGGGTTCCGAAAAACCAATCCAAATTTCAAGACCAACTAAATAACTTTAAGTCTCTTATTAATGCAATCTTTATTAATGTTTTAAAAGTATAATGACTGTGAACCTAATAAAACCACTCTTAAAGTTTATTAAAAACAAAATGGAACAAAAATATATATATTTTTCTCAACAGTGAATTTCCTTATCCCATTTGATTTGACTTGAGTGACCAAATACACAAGAGAATGTATAAAAGTTTAAGATAAAGTAAAATGATATTACATTAATAACAGATTACATGAATGGATAAACCCAGACTCCATCACAGCTGAAAATAAGTATTTCATACAGCCTAAAACTTCTGAAATACAATTTCAAATCCCAAATCATTTTAATATTGCCTGTTAAAATCATGAAACAGTGCAATTAATTACAACTGTTCTTTCTATCTCTTTTCTCCTAAGTCTAACATATACAGTCAGAAGCTCTGTAATGCTGTGGAAACAGCATTAATCTGGAGTTAAGAAGTATCCTAAATTTTAAATGAGATAACATCTCTGAAACTACTTTATAACTGTGGAACATAAAAAAAAATGGAATACATTTTTTAACTTATATAGTCAATAGCTGGACAAAATGGAAATGGGTTCCCAACTCATTTTCAATATGTATTCAATCCAAATAATGCAGTAATTTCTTGGGATTATGTAAGGATTTTATGTTGTACTAGGGATACAGGAATTGCATATGATGTAGGATGAATTAGATAAAACAGGTACTTCTTGCAAGAATCATGTGGTGTTGGTCACATTTGATCCCCATCTGCTAAAATTAAAACAAAATTTCTTTAAATCTGGCCCAATCTTCTTAAGAGTCAGAATGAGTAAAATACTATCTCAAAGCAAGTTCTTCATAGTTGAAAGGTAAATTGCCTCTCCTGAGGCACAAGGAGGAGCTAATATACCTGAGAAAGGGTAATAGAATATTTTATATATGCAATCTCTTCATAAAATCAAGTTCAATAAAGACACAATCCACAGTATGTTTTCCTCCAAAGCATGTGGGAATCTATGCTTTTAACATAATAGTAAGTAAATTCACAGATTGATCACTTTTGACAGGACTCTATGTTCAAGCCACGGTGCTAATCACAGTTGACAATACAAACTTGAATCATGCAGAGGGTTTTCCTCAAATGCCTTGAATGTTGTAATGTCATGTTGGGCCATCCCAATCGGCTGTGGGCTATATACAAATAACATATGTGTTGCACATCAGAAATAATCAGAGTTTCTTTCCCATGATAGGCTAACTGTCATTGTACGATACAATTTGCTTTCAATCCTGTTTTTCGTCTTTTTTAACTTGCAAACTTCTCTTTACCTTCTTGGTAATAGTCTTAAGTCTTACTCAAAGGCACTGAATTTACTGATAAGTTATGATAAAGAGAAAGTTACCTGCATATGATTCTAAACCTATATATATGAATAAATATGTGTTTATACATACATACATGTATACATCTATAACACCCATACAAACACACACACATGAGTATGTATGGATATGTATTCTTTCAAGTTTTATAAAGAAATTTATTTTATTAGGGAAAATATTCAATGGATAAATGACTTCTGGGAATATTACACATTATTTATCACACTTATTTGTTTAGAAGTCCTATTAAAGGTACATATTAACAATACTTATGAAAGACGAGATGTCTTAAAATTAGCAAATATATTCAAATTAGATTGACCAGAATTTTCTGAACTTCATTGCCAAATTGTATTGTATTTTAAATTTACTTAAAATTTTTCTACTCTCCAAAAGAATCAATACCTTGCAGATGACATGTATTTTACCATGACTTTAGGCAGAGCACGTACACTTTGTGAAACTCTTTTGGAGAGTCATAGGATTCATCTTCAAGTAGAAAAATTCTCTGTGGCACAACAAGGACTGTGCATTTTGAAAGTAGATTTAAAATACAGTACAATTTGGCATATTAAATATCTAAATTAACATCTGAACTATCACTTCTCTGAGTAATATGGAAGAAAGAAATATTACCTATCTAACCACAGCTTTCATAATGTGAAGAGGGATCATTAATACATACCTCAAAAGATTGTGATTATATGTGTGAAATCATCTCTAAAATATCTGAAACACACCATTGACCCATCTGAAGCCTCTAACAGGCAGAAAAACCCTGTGTTGTAAAAGGAACATGATCCAAATAGCAAAGTTAGAGATAAGGATTAAGAATTAGTTAGATAGATAGATAGATAGATAGATAGATAGATAGATAGATAGACAGACAGACAGAGATATGCACACATGGTACATAAAAGGAGACTAGATAGGTAAAATTTATAATGTACTTACATGACATAGAACAAATTGTATCTGTGACACAATTCTTACATTGCTGCATTCTGTAGTACATTGTCTTCTCATTTTTGTGTAACTTCCAAGAAGTAGAAATTTGATTCCCACCTGATCAACACTACTGCCTTGGGTAGCCTCTAAACTTAGTCTCAAATGATGAATTGTCTGGTCAAATATTCTATCACACTTGTGGTATTATGAGAGCTTGGCTCATTTATGATTAACAAAATTATGATAGTTCACTCCTACTGTTATTGATTTTATGTACTTAGAGCTTTAACTTATAGGTTATACATTTTTATTTTACCTCTTAATAGGTGCCCTTTCCTCTTCTTACTATTAAGAAAATGTTTATCTGGGCAAAGAGCCAACACTATATGCCCTGCTTCCATTGCAGCTATGTATTTTCATGAGACTAATTCTGGCTGTGTTGAAGTGCCATGAACAACATCCTGATTGGTTTTGTAGAGGAAACCTAATTTTCTCTTTTCATCCTTCCTTCTGATAGGAATGAGTACCTAATATTGAGTCATAATGGTTAATGCAGAGAACAACAGTTTAAGAATGGAAAGCAAAGACTGCTATAACTTGGATTCTTGGATGACCTTGTAGGGCAGAGTCATCATCCCTCAGTTCTTCCTACCTCCAGATTGATATCTATGAGAGATATAAACTTGATATAAATCTGTTATTTTGGTTCACAGTTATACCAGCAGCTGATCCTATATACGAATTGATACCTCACTTTTTTTTTTACTGATCTTCTATTAAGTATAAAAACACATATTTAGACAACTTATAGTAAATGTACCATAGAATTATAGATATGTGCTTTTGAAGCTTCGGGAACTAATTACTAGTTTAGGAAACACTGGGGGTAGAAGAATTTGTTAAAACAATTCTATGATGTATTCAGCAAAATTCACAATTTTGGAAATTTGCAAGATAAATCGCCCAATTTATTGAACAAACAGATGGTAAGAGTAAAAAGCGTTGAGAGGCATCGTAGCTGTAGAAATTGAAAGACATCAACCACACGCAGTAAGTGGATATTGTTTAGATCTTGATTTGGATCTCGATCATCTATGAATTTTATATGAAATAATAGGGCAAATTTAAATAACTATTAGACATATGAAGATGGGATCATTGTGTATTTTTATTTAGGGGTCATAATAGTATAGAACTATGTTAAAATAAAATATTTTAGAGATAGGGTAAGATATTAATAGAAGCCACATGCTGTGTGGAACACTTCAAAGTAACACAGAGGAGGGGAAGGGGGGAATTTAGTGGAGACCTAGATGAAACGGTGATCATGAAATGAGAACTATTGAAGCTAAATAATGGCAACAAATGGGATTAGTTATGTTTTATTCCTACTTCTGTACATTTTTAAATTTATCTATATTAAAAGTTTTAAAATAACATAAATATATGCTTTAGAATAAAATCTAAGATTTCTAGTTGTAGGTCAACGTCTCAGAAGCTATGTGCTTTTAGACAAGTTGATTACTTCTCTCTTTTTTATTATATATCAACGAAATAGAAAAAATAGTACTCATGCCATACAATTGTTATTAGGATTAAAGTAGCTCATGTTTGCAGACCACTTAGGATATTAATAATCAGTAAATGTTAACTACTAGTTGAATTTACTCAGTGTCATTTATAGGTATTTTTGTGAGTTAGTTTAGGAAAAATGAGTTATGAACTCAAAACATATTAATTTGGGGAGCATAGCCTATTTATAACTTTGATTCATAACTTGGGAATTGCTAGATTTGTAGTAACTGGAAATGAATACTTTATATTTTCCCAAATAAGTTGAAACCTTGATGGATTGAAGCTTTATGATTATCCCAAGGCAATAATAAATAAGTCCCCTAAGAGGAGGATTATTTTAAACATAAATGATGATTGAATAAAACTCACATTGATGACAATATCTTTACAGGAGAGCAATGCAAATAAATTTGTGTTTCATATATGTCTGAGGGTTTTATGGAAAATTGATGCACCTGATATTATCTCTCCCTCTCTCTCTCTCTTTCTCCTCCTCTCTCTCTCTCTGAAATGTAGGTTCTATAGGGTCTATAAATCATCTACAGTGGAAGGATTAAGGCCCATTGACAAAATATGCATTTTATTCACATCAAATGATTGTATCTGAATAAGTTTGTTTTTCTTTATAAGCATAAAAAAGCAATGACAGTTTTATTTTCTTCTCCTCTTATTAAATAAGCACCTTTTGATGGTACCTGTACAAATCATCATATAAATGCAAGATTTCCAATAAATTATTTATTTTTAGCTGCAGTAGACATTTTTAGCTCTTATATAATTTCTCAGCAGAATTTAATCCTGAAAACCTTTCTAAACCACGTTTTTCTCTTGACTTCCATTTTAATCACTTTATCCTTTTCTTCCACCTAATTTGTCATTCCTTCTCTTGCTGATTTTTTGTTATCCTCTTGTTCTGCTACCCTCTTTAAATGATCGTGATATTTCCTACAGAATACAGTATCTGGTGCTCTCTTGTTCCCTCTCTAGAGTTGCTTCCTGGGCAACCTAATCAAGGTTTATGAATTCAATTAGCATCCAAATGCATATACCAGTGACTCTACATCCTTATCTTTTATCAAGACTACATTTCAAAGTTCACAATCATATTCAAGAATAGTTCCCCTAAAATGAATCACTAAATTATCTCTAAAATTTGTAATTGCATCTTGACTTCTCCATCTAGGTAAATAGCACCCCTCTTTGTGTAGCTGCTCTAGTAGGAGGATAGGTATATGGACATCCCTGCCTCCATTACTTCTCAGGTCTGAGGTCTACTGGATCATACTCTTACATTTGTTTCATTTTGATCTCTTTTCTGTATTTATCCAGCCTCAGTTCCAAGCCTACATCCCATCTTACCTGGATAGCTTTACAACTGGTCTGTCTGAATTCATTCTCAGCTTTTCCAACTATCTCACTTATGCTGAGTGCTTTTCCATAAGTGTATATCTGTCACTTGTCTGTCTTAAAATTCTTTCTTGAGCTCCAATAACTTTCAGAGAAGAGTAAAATCCTCCCAAACTTATCAACACGGTCTAATATAATCAAATTCCTAAATTCTCTTCAGTTCCACTGAATCAGATAGAACACATTAATCCTCCTCTAAATGTACCCAGAACTTTCTTTTTTGTGTGTGCCTTTGTTCACATTATTCTATTGTTTGAAATATGCTCTTTCTTCTGCTTTTGAAAACATCTGCATTTTTACTGAGAAGCAGCTGCAACAGCATTCCCTCCTTGGAGCATGTGCTCACTTCCACAAGATGCTGTAGATTATTCTTATGCCTCTCTTCTCTGTCCTTCTATAAATGTTATCATAATACACCAAGATTCATTATAATTATTGGCTTTCTTCTGCTTCCTCATACCAAACTGTGATTTTTTAAGTAAAAATCTTATTCGTTTATAAATGTTACTCATTTAAAAAAAGTGCTTGATTTAAAATAAGGCCTTGCCATGTTTGTGGATCTAAAATTCATAACAATATGTTTAGAAAAAGAGATATTCTCATTGTTAACATATTCAACTAGGGTTCAAAATTCTTACATGGTATTTATAAGATCAAACAATATGTTGTAGAATTTAGATTCAAATTTCTGTATTCTATAACTTAGGCTGGTAAATCTGCCATTTTTATCATCTTTTTTCTCTGAAAATTTTAATTTTGAAGTAGTTTTTTTTTTCTCTTTTTCTTTTTTGTGTGTATGTGTGTGTGTATTATTTATACTAATGGTGGCCCTCTAAATCAGTTTCATTCCTAGTTGATATAACAAAGCCAAATTATCTAAAAATCTAATGCTTTTCTTTGAATTGCAGAGTTTAGTCACTTGCATATATTCCATTTAAAATGGCAGAGTTTGGATATCAACCAACATTTCTTTTGAAAATTTGAGAATAAGTTTTCATTCAAAATATGGAGTCAGTTTTAGCTACAAAATTTGAAATTTTCTGACTATATCTTGTCATTTCACCAAAAAAAGAAAGGAAAAAAAAATCAGCCTGATTCAGCCCCCCTACTAAGCTAAAGAAAAACCTGTCATTTCAAAGCAATTTCAGTTTTTCAAAGAATAGGCTAACAATGGTAAAATAGCAAATAACTCTTTCAAAGTTTATTTCCAAACTTTGTTTCTTTTACAAAGTTATTTTCAATGCATGTAGGCTTTTACTGAAAATGAAACCCACTAGAAATACATATAGAATTATTAATGAAAACTTCTTTTTTAACCATACAACTTTCATTTGGATGATATTTAAACCATTAGTAAAATCTGTTCATGCAAACCTTGTCTATATAAGCTATAGCAAAGGGAAATTTTGACAGTTTCAAATCATCATCATAAAGTAATAAATGATTCCTTTGTGTGGTTTTGCAAGCTACTCAAGAGTTAAAAATTAAAAAGAAAAATCTAACATCAATTGCATATTTGCCATAATATTAAAATTAATGTATATCTTCCCATGGTGGTAATTTTTTTATGAATAACAACCACTTATATGTATGTTTCTTTGTAAAATGTGACCTCATCATTTATACCTGTTCTTCATATATAATGAACTTTATTTTATCTGAACATTTGGACACAACTTGTTGCAGAAATCAGTTAATTTTTCACAGATATAACTGTTTTTCTTCTGTGAACATAAGTAAACTACACATCACATTTTCCCTAATAGGAGAGATCAGGTAACTGTGTCCTGCCGCATGTTACAAGTGCAGATCTGTAGCACAGTGATCTGTTCTTATGCCTACTCTACGCTGCAGAAGAGCCAGGGGAGGACTTTAAGCCCAATGGAAAGTTTCCATCACATCCAAGCTCTTAAATCTCTCAATCATTGACTACAAAACAGCTGTCTTGGAGGGCTGCCCATTCATGCCAGACTAGAAATAAGATAGTATTGTGCTAAGCCATTGACAATATGGAATTTTTTATTGTATTATTTAATATATTTTGACTAATACAGAAGGAGACTACTAATGTGACCTACAATAAAATAAAAACATATACTAAATCACATAGTAAAAATCGCCAACAATGATTTGGATGTCAGACCATGTGTTCATTGAAGCTCTAGGAGCAAAGGATAGAAAGCAGAGGTTTAGGATGTATGTTGGTTGTTAGTAGGTATGCATCACACAGTATAATTAGACAAAGATGAGTTCATACAGGGACTTGCCAGTTGAAAAACATAAATGAAAGTGCACAGAGAATGACCAGAAATATGGGGCCTTGAGGGACTGGAAAAGCTGATTGCTTATAGACTCCAAGCAGTAAGAGATAAGTCTGAGAATGTTTTTTAGTGACAAAGAATTTATTAAGATTATGCCTTGGATCAAAGATCAGATTAAGGATGGACCCACTCTAGCCTATTTTAGATAACCTCCAGATAGCCCCTGGATACATCAGATAACTTCAAGATATCTCCTTTATGTTATGGAAGATTGGTGAGAAGGGTACTAGTAAGCAAAGCAATAAATCAGTCTTGAACATTGTCTCTAGGAAAAAAGAAAAAAATTTTAAGTCTCATGACTGGTGTATTGAACTGATTAGAAACAATTAATCCCAGCAGATACCAAGTTTTTGAGTTAATTGTGGTCTAAAGAACTACAAGGCCATGCCTAAAAATCTTTTATTTACCTGAAAAACAATTGTAGGGGTTGTGAATTTGCTCCAGCAGTAAGTTCCCTGTCAATGCAGTGTAGTATCACTGGAAAGTTTACAAGGCTTGATTCTGAAGGACCAAACAGAATAATACATAAGGGCAGAGCCAGAGGTCATGAAGATTAAGGAACACAGTGCCCAGCAGAGAGTAGCATTAGTTTTTCATCAAGACGAAAAGGCTTTCACATTCCACTCCCAGCAGAATACTAGTATTGTTGTGGATCAGTGCACTCCTGTGTGTTCCCTATTGTTCCTCTTTATAAAGTTGTTTGGAGTCATTCTTATTGAATGCATGGTTGGGGAGTAGGCGGAGGGATAAAGATAATTTGTCTTTTTAGTCTATATAATGCCAAACCACAAGGAGCAATATGTGATTGATTCCCATAAGACCTTAAATTTTGAAATGGCTGCAAAGACTCAATGGGATTCTTTTTTAAGTTTATTTTTTCCTGTTCTAGATACTGTCTGTTGATACCTTGCAAACTTCTATGCTTTTATTACTTTGTCTCTGTGCAGTAAAGGCAAAACACTTGGAAATTACACTTCTCAGCCTCCCTTGCAAATTTAGATTCCCTGAGTAATAAGAGACACTTTCATGAGAGAAAGATGTGTGGGAAGAGAGCAGATGTGAATTTTGAGAAGCTTTTGAGTTAGCACATAGAGACTACTGGTGCTATGATCAACTACAATCATGAAAGAGGCTACTTCAAATCAGAAACTTCTGATTTTACCAAAGTCAGCTGCAATTATCCCTGACATTGGTTCTCTGGTTCTTTATAAAAAAAAAATTTAAGCATATGTTTCCCTGTATTCATCATTTCTTCTTTTATAAATTCTGGAGAAGTTCCAATTTCCTTATCATTCCTGATTGATACATCTCTTGGGAAAGGATGTCTACTATATGTGTTCAAGAGGTAGAAAACAGACATTTTATGTCAGAAAGGGTGGAATGTGACAGACTCTGACTAATTGTTCACCAAATAATTTTCCTTTTGGTCCTAAGCACAGAGCTAATCTACATTTCTCAGCCATCCTTGCAATCCTTGCAATGACTGTTCTCCAGCTGATGTGGTATACTGGCCAAATGTCCAAGATCCATTGGAGGACTGTAAAATCTCAGGGGTATGGTAGAGCCATAGGGGGAAGAAGACTGAGTTTGGGTCACTGCTTGAAGGACATTCACTCAACCAGGGACCTCTGTGTTAAACTCTTCATGGGTAAAAATAAACTTTTATTATTTAACTCCACTTATTTTATTGGTGTTACAAAAATTAATCCATCATGATTAATACACAATGATTTCATATGAATTCAGTTAGTGTTGAAATAGAAAATATGATTCATGGTTGCTGTCATTACTATGGAATGCATACTTCCTTAACTGTGCAAATTTCAATGGGTAAAGTTTCAATGACTTGTTAACAAATTCTTGCCATAGAGTTGGAAGTGGAGGAGGAGGAGAAGTAGCAATGATTTGAAGACACTGAGCCCTTTCTTGTATGAGTCAAGACTGAAAAATGAACAGATTTAAAGACAGACATTGCTATAAACTTCAGACTTCTATGTCTCAGACCAATTTTACTTCCTGCTTTGTCCAAAGATTGCAGTTCTTTCCTCTTCAGTCTTCCTGCTCAAACTCATGCCACCCTTACTGTTTTTGTCATACTCAAGAGACAACGGAAAGTGCAAGAGATGTGGACTCAGCAGATCTGTGAATCTGGGTGTGAATGCAGCTCTACTAACTCTGTTTTAATATCATCAGCAAATTCTTATTAGTAAGGATGTCCAGCTTCTATTTTCTGCTATGTAAAATATGGCTGATAGTGTACATTTAGAGTGTTTTCAGAAGATTTAAGTTTAAATGAATTAACATCTGTCTAAAAGGATCAGATCATATAAATAACTCAGGAATGGTATTTTGTTCTCTTCTCATTCCTGATCTGCTTCCATTGCTCTTTCCTTAAATATTAGGCAGGTTAACAAGTAGATATATATCACCTTACATTATTAACTATCATTTTACCAATAACAGTATCATGTATTAGATAACCTCAGATATGTTATTTAATGACAGGTTCTTCAAATATAAAATAAGAATAATAATTCTTACCTTGTGGAATTATTGTGAATATTAAAGCTAAATAGATAGTAGAAAATGTGAACTTTTAATTTTATTGCTAATTAAAACTTTTGAGAGGAGAAGCAATATCTTATTGTTGTCATGGTAATGCCTAGCACAGTGTTAGACTACAAATTTAAATAACTTAATAAATGATTGAATTGATGTAAATTGACTGATTCTGAACCAACCTGTTTTGCTAAACTTTTGCTTATTTTTCTATTCCTAAGTTCATGTATTTTGACATGTATCTTCCTTTAAGTCATACTTTCCAAACTATGAACATAATTTTGTTAATTTCTCAACCCAGCATTTTCCAGAATGTGTCACACAAATGACAGTTCCACAAAAGATGATCTATGAAAAAAACTAAGTCTATGGTCAATTAAGTTTAGTGTACACTAGATAGGATATTTTACCCTTGGAGATTGACGATGCACATGAAAATATGAAGGGCTCTGTGAACTCTAGTAACTAAGAAAAATTTTATTTTTTCTTGACTCAAAGTTTCTCAAACACATCAGACAAATGAAATGCTCCCACCCTCACTACAACCACCTGCTTCCACACTCCCCATCTTAATCACAAAACACTTATTAGCAAACTTTCAGAGCTAATATAATATGAAGATGCAGCCCTGGACTAAGCCTAGGAGAGTCTTCTATCTGAGAGATTTTCTCGGTAATGTCATAATCTAAAAAATAACATGCACATCTACCTATGCTGTATTCACTAGGTGTGATCACCTGTGTATCATTTTCTGATGATACACAGAGAGTAATCCCACTGCTTTTGTCTTTCCATGCCAAGGAATATGATAAAGGTACATTTGGAGTAAATATATCTTCATTTAAGATAGTATTTTACTATTTGCAAAGTACTTTCCCATATTTTTATAAAACAGCTGCATATAAACATTTGATCCATTATCACTTTTAGTTAGTATTATGGAACATTGCCCAGAGGCTTTTTTTACTTTCCCAATTTTCCAGAAATCATTAAAAATTTAAAAATTACCCAAGAACTTACATCAGGACATTTAAATAACAAAAGCACTATGTAATACATATCAAATAGAAATAGAGGTATTATGAGCACTCCAGGCAAAGAGGGGTTAACATAGTCATTAAACATGTTTAGTCACCTCAGTTTACAAAAACGTGTTGCTTAACCCACACACAAATACAAAAGGTTGTACGTTGTTTGTGATTCAAACTTCTCTTTTTCTTTGTTCACTGATGAAACAAATATACAGAAGGATGACTGCATACCAGTGACCGTGCCAAAAATCAGGAATATGATCACAAATAGGAGAACTTTCATGTGATTAATCTTATAGATTGAGCTTCATTAAGCCTTTATTTAGCTTAGAGATTAGTGAAGAATACAGCCAAGCAATGAGGTAATGTGTGTGATGTGATCTCATGGAGGAAGGGCAGTTTGATACAAACAGGAAGGACAAGAATCTATTCTTTAGAGGGATAAGGAAGAGCTCAGAGCTAAAGTGATGTCAAAGCTGAGCTGCTAGGTTGAGATCTTAAATTTATGGGAGACATATTTGCCAGAGATAATAAATAATTAATGGTGTAATTGAAGTAGAGGAAACAGCAATTCTAATGGTGAAAAAATAAAAATATTCTGGAATGGCAGAGTCATGTAATTAAATATTTTTAGGAAGTCTGGATTAAAGATTGGGAAGGAGCAAATAACTAGACAGGTAAACACAAAATGCAAACTATCAAGTTTGGACTTCATGGCAGAGAATATGAGGAGTGACTTAAGAGGAAATCCAGGAGGCTTTTTTCCACTAATTCATGCAAAAGATTTTTATGCAATGAATTGCAGTGATGACATTCAAAGTGAAGAACAGTGGAAGGATACATGAGATACAGAGGAGGCTTGATGGACAGATCTTGATTATTTACTGAATGCAGGAAATCAGAAATCGCAAAAGAGTGAGAATAACAGATAGGGTTATAGCTTAAGCATGTTGGTCAGTCTGACCCGTGTACCATTCACTGAGAGTTCTGTGTCATATTTTATGTGTGTGAATATATCACAGTTTATTTATCCTTTCTCACACTGATAGAAAATTGGATTATTTCCACGCTTATTCCAAGAACATTCTTGTCCATGTCTCTTCTTTTATATGTTTAAATTGGAATATAATTTATACATCCCATTTTATGTGAGGTTTAACTTTAGGGGATGCTGTCTAACTGTTTTTCAAAATATTTGCAAACACTTCAACTCCAGTCATCAATATACAAGAGATCCTACGGCAAACATTCTCTCCAATACCTGGTATTACCATAATTTTCATTTTTTCCCAATTGATTGTATACAATATGCATTATGATCTTAGTTCTTATTTCACAGGTTATTAATAATAATGAACAATTTTTCATATGTTTGTTGGCCACAAATATTAATCAGCAAATATAGTCAGAGGTATAAGACAATATAGACCAAACCCTTGTGCTCAAGGAGTTTTTCTTTGCATGGGGGATACAGAAAAAAAAAAATACTAGGAGGCTATATGCACTGTGCAGAAGGCAAAGAGTGTCAATATGTTTCATTACTTTTCCTGAGAAGAAAGAATTGAATGATGAGAAGGACAGTCCTCTTCATGCATGGGGGAAGGATAATTCAGGCTCATGTAATAAAAAATATAAAAGTCCTGAGATGGGGATGAGTTAGATGTGTTTTAGGAACAGCAGAAAAACTGGTGTAGCTTAATTGCAATAAAAAGGAAGAAATTATAATAGAAGATGAGTTTTAAAAAGAGGGTAGCAGCATTCATCCAACAAAAGTTTATTTAATGCCTATCATTTATCAGTCATTCTTTACATAGGAAAAGCCAGACCCAGATCCTTCTCTCAAAAAATGTGTTAAAGAACAAGTAAATATGCAAAGAATCTCTTCCTTTACTTAGTAGGTTTTGTTAGTATTTTCTCTGCCCCTCAATTTGCAACATCTTTTATGCTTTTTGTCTCAATGACTATCTTTCTACTTTATATGATCTCTATAACAACTGTTGATGGAGAAAAACATTATCCCCATAGATGAGAAAACAAGAATAGATTAATTAATAAACTCGATTAGGCCATATAATTAGTAATGTGAAGGAAATAAGAATTAAATCTAAGTCTCTGCCTCTAAGGCTAATAGAAATTGAGAGATATTCTTCGGTAAAAATATTATTGCCAAGGACAAATTCATGGAGTGATCAACCATGTGGGCTATGAATTTTCCTGGGAGCAAAGTGGTTACACTGAACCCTGCACTCAATGTGTAGACAGAAAGGGGGACCAGACTGATATACAATTTTATTTTTTTTTACTTTTCCTACAGCCACTACACTCCTACCCTCACTTATTCCTAGTTAAGACTTTATTATGAATATAGAAGTAACAGTTGTGTCTTATGAGCTGTAAACTGTCAATTTTTTTTTATATTTGTAGAAAGAGTATCATAGTGACTCAAACACAACTCATGGATTGTTTGTTTGTTTGTTTGTTTGAGGGTGTAATGCTCACACTTTGGAATATTGAGCTTTCTTAGCAGTATTTATAGAGTCCCAGTGTACAAGCTGTAGGTAGATGGGGAGCAAAATTATACACTAAGGAAGTCTGTTTATAAACTACAAAATGAGGGGGAACAGATGACTAAGTTTGATGCATCATAAAATCTGTTCCATTTAATTAGGTAAATTTTCAGTTCAGATAACTCATTTATCCTTCAAAATTATCTACAAATATTGATAATACTGGGAAAAGGTGGCTGACTTTTCTGTTATACAATATGAGAACTTTAAGTCAAGAAGGTATCATTAAGAGCTGATCTAATCCTAATGTATTCCAGAACTCCTATGAAATTCTTGTGTAACTGCAGAGACTTCTAGAGAAAATTTGCCCTAAATCTTTTGGTAGGTATATTTTAGAGAACCCTTAACATCTCTATAGTATTGACCGGCTGCATATTCATATGCATAGTTGGAGATAGCCTGGTTCCTTGGAGAGAAGAGTAGAGAGAATGGCTGATCTGGGTACACATGGTTACACTTTGGGGAGTTTTCATTTTTGCTTTTGTCTGTTTTCCATAATATTCTTTCTAGGACTGGAAGATACTCATTGCATTGCATATTGCATATGAAATACAAAGAGAAAACATTCCTTGAATCTGTGTTCACAAAAGTCTACAGAGGGCTTCCCTGGTGGCGCAGTGGTTGAGAGTCCGCCTGCCGATGCAGGGGACACGGGTTCTTGCGCCGGTCCGGGAAGATCCCACATGCCGCGGAGCGGCTGGGCCCGTGAGCTATGGCCACTGAGCCTGCGCCTCCGGAGCCTGTGCTCCGCAACGGGCGAGGCCACAACAGTGAGAGGTCCGCATACCGCAAAATAAAAACAAAAAACAAAAGTATACAGAAAGTGTTTGTTGGATGAATAAACAGAGCCTTGGGTTGAAGAAAGAAATAAACTAATAACCTGAACTCTATGCCTAACCAAATACTAATTTTACTGAAATGTGAAACCACTACAATTTTATTGGTTTTTCATATTTCTTTTATTAAAGCCTATGGGAGAAGTTGAAACTAAAGCAAATCTAGACGTATTATAAAGCCATTGAAAAAGAATAAACTTGAAACCAAATTTGTATCTGAAATACATTGTTATCCCATTTTTAACATCTAAAATTACCCTCTTTGTACTTAAAAAAAGTCTCATCAGCAATATAATGATGGCACATCTTTCACCAAGTCCAGGTGAAAAGGGTTGAAATGCTATGGAATAATTTCACTTTCTTAGAAAAATACAGTGAAAGAAGTTTCAAGTAGGAGTTCCTTGTACCCCCATTCTGTAAGATGTTGCTGAAATGTATAACAACCATTTGTTTAAGGCAAAATAATCAATAGCTCAATATATGAGTTGCAATATATATATTTTAAAAGTTGGAAAAGAGCTGGGATTACCTAAATTTTTCATTTCCGATTAGCTCAAATAGAAGATCACCTATTCAACCCCCTGAGGAGTCAATCCTGTAGAAATTATCTGTGGCCTTCTTTACATTTCAGGACCCAGAGATGACAGATCTTGTCTCTGCTGCAGAGTAAGGTATTCAGCAGAAAATTTGGATGCCCTGCAGAATATATTTTGCCTCATTAAATATGTCTGGATCAGCTGGTTCTGATGGAATAGGATAGAAAAAAAGAAAGAGTATCTGTGCCACAGCAAAAATAGTGGAGATGGACAACAGATAACTTGAAGCAGACTTTTCTTTCTTTTTTAAAAATCTGAACAATTATTCTACTTTTGCCAAATAAGCTCTCTGTTTTTATTTTTAAGGCCATGGATATGGGGGTGAAGAGTAAGCATAATAACATGCTCAGAAAGGCACTCCTTAAATATTTTGAGGCTAATAATGCCTATATTTCCATTCAAAACAATGGAAATTCCATACAGCCTCTATTACCTGGAATGATCAAGCCACAGGGGAAGGCAGAGTGCTAGCTCACTGCATTCTTGCAATAAATGTGAGAAAACAAATTTGTTTTATATGTCAAATCTTGTAATTGAAAATAAAGTATATTCCAGCTCTCTGCATAAGGAAGATTCTAATTAGAACGACTGAATTTTTTCTAAATGTTTCAACATCTCAGTTATGCCTCATAATGGTCTTTTCAAACATCAGTTATCACTTAGAACAATGCACTCTTAGAAATAATATGAAATTGTGATGTACGCATTTTGAATGCATAATGTAACTTATATATGGAGGTTTATTTTTTCCGGTAATTGACATAAACTTTTTTCCTTAAATTTTGCTCATAATGTCAAAAGGAATGTCTCTAAAAACACTGTGATAAACTTGAATTATGGGAACTTTGTGCTCTGTGACAACCTCTAGGTCAATTCCTTACTCCTAGTATAACTAAAAAATGGTCAAACCGAAAAAGGAGAAATGCTTTATCCCCACATATTCTTAACTTTTAACACTAGTACCTGTTGGTCTACTATACTTATAAAACATAGACACACTGATTGATGTGATCAAATTTTTTGAGTGTATGTTACATACTTGTCACAATACATGATTTCATTTAATGCTCACAGCATTGCAAGTTTAGTATTACTTGTATTATGTATTTGGTAGCAGGACCCAGCAGAAACCAGACCCATCTAAGATGCTTTTTAACACATTACCTTGGTACATAGTAAATATGGTGAAGATGATAATTATCATCATAAGGAAGAAAATAAAAGAAGGGAAAGAAAGTAGAGATAAAGAGGAAGAAGGAAAAAAAAGATATAATGCTCTTGGGTATTTAACATGTGGTAATTAATGTCTCCATGTGGAAATTTCTTCCTAGAAATTCTTGGGATATTTATGATTTTTTTATCCTGATTCTTGATAAAAATACAATGAGGCAATAGGGAAACATTAAATATTTAATAATATGATATTTAATAAATAATTATCCCACAGGAATTAAAGTGTAAATATGTAGAGATGTTATGGGTTCAAGGAATGCACTGATGTCATGTCTGAAACAAGAGCAGAAAGTATTTTTATAAGTTAAGGTTGACATTTCTGGGAAGCTACATAGGAGCACACAGGAGAAAAATAGTTACGATTTTGCTTGTTGCTGTTGTCATGTTCTAAATGTGCATTCATGAACTCTTCTGCTGCTAATGGTGAGTCATTACGGCAAAGAAAATAAGTTTCATCACATAGTATACTTTATACAAATTCTATGAGTAGTGTCCTAAAAAATAATAAATTTTGGAAGCAAAATAAGTACTTAAATGCCAATTTTGACTGTGCTGTTAACCTCACTAGTACAATCAAATATGCTATTTGAATACTATCCAATAATGTTCACTGAAATTTTACAGTGTTTAAAAATTTGCTCTAGGTTACCATTCTTTGTAAATGTTTTTAACAGAAGAAATGCAAAGTGAAGAAGGTGTGAATATTCTTGTGGAATACTCTTTCACACATGAAATAAAAAATGATCAAAGTTCTGAATTAACAAAAACTATTAATTTCAAAGGCAGAAACATAATCTATAAGCAGACAAATATTTTTATCATAAAAATAGAAAAGAGCTTATATGAAGCAATATGCATGTTAAAGATGAACATGAAGATTCTTTGATATACACACTTAACAATTCAACCATCAACAGAAAATGAAAAAAATTCTACCTCTGAAACATTTGTGATTAAACAAATACCAAAGCAATTAGAAAGAGCAATTAATATTTTGCATGTTTAAGATTGTATTTGAAGATTAATAAGGGATAACTTTTAAGTATTCAATGTTACAGTTTCATCTTTTGATTTTTAAATGATTTTTATTTGGTGTTTTAAAAACTTTGCCATTTATATGTGTTAATATTCACCCTTCTAATGTTTCTACTACAAATATCTACAGCATATGTGGATAATTTTCCTTTTATTGAAATAGATAAAATAGATATTCTTATCACAAAATATAGTCCATAATCATAATAATGTTATCTATCTATCATCTATCTATTTATCAATTTTAAAAACAAGACAACAAGCCCCAAATGGAGTTGCTTATTCTTAGCCTCATGTCACCAAACTGGGACTTAACCTAATTGTAGTTTGGCTGTCCCAGGAATGGAATCTTATACCAGGCAATCAGGAGTCACCTGATTAGCACCAGTTAGGTCCTCTGCCTGATAGACACCTGCCATTATCTAAAGGAAAGTAACTTTGCAATAACCAAATCCCTTGTTTGTGTAGTGTGACACTACTGTTCCCACTTCCTTCTGCCTATAAAAGTCTTTCATTTTGTAGAGCTCCCTGAAGCCACTTCCTATCTGTTAGACTGGATGTGACCTGATTCAAATAGATTTTTGGTCAGATAGATTTTTGGTCAAATGAACCCTTAAAATTTTAATATGCCTCAGTTTATCTTTTAAATATAAGTAGATATACCACCTCAAATTTAAAACAACCCTATCACTCTCTACCACAGACTGACTGACTCTTTATTATTATGGTCACTTATTATTATTTTAAAAATGTAAATAAAGTGATAAGGAAAGCCCAGAAAACCAATGATTTGGGATTCCTGAGAATTCCCAGAAATCCCAACTTATTATTCCTGAATCACAAAGATGAATATCTGTCAAACATTTGGAAAAATTTTAAAATGTAGAGTCATAAGTTGATGCCACTTTATTTAGTGTTTTACATGCATTATGTTATAACTTTCAGCAAAACTATTAAATAAACATCTTTATTATCCTCATTATATATATGAGCAAAGTTTAGAGAAGGTAAGTCATTTGCCTAATACTGCTCCCCTGGTAAGGCCAGGATTTGAGCCATGTGTGCTTGACTCCAACACCTTTACAAGTAATAATTGGCATACAATGACTTTCAGCATGTAACTCCATAGTCCAAGGCTATGCTCTGCTAACTGGACAAGTTATTTGTCTTGCTAAAGAATGTTTTCTAGCACTTGAATATCATCTTATTCAGTAAATCAAGCTATTCATTTTCTTTAATTCCCTTATATAGCAATGGTTCCTCCATCGACCCTGACACCTGCACCAAATACATTGGAGAACTGCTAGATTTTACTCCCTCCCTCAATTTTCAGCCGTTCCTTAAGTTTTAAGGATTTGGCACCTCAAGTAAGATTTCTCTTTCTTTCTCTGTTCTCCACTGCAAAGATACTGTCAGATTCTCTTACCATAGACATAGCAACAAACTCTTAATCTCCGATCCCTGCTTTCTGAGCTCCAAAATTATTTTGAGATAGTATGTATATGATTTATTATATCAACCTTTCTGCTTAAAGTGTAAATAATCCTTGTGTCTCTTTGATAGATTGCATTACTATTCACCAAATATTTACATTTCACTTGTTATGGTGCCCTTTTCTTCAGGAAATCAGTAATGGTCCCATGACTTTCATTGGCCAATTAAATATGAGCAGAAGGGGACACATGTTATTTCTGGCTAAGAGTGTTAAGATCAGTGGCACCGTGATAACTAGCATTGAGCCAGAGAGATGTTGTTTCATAGCCTGGGTCCCAGAGTGAAGACAACATGGACCAGTGTAATGAATAGCCTGAATTAGATATGTTTTGTGAGGGAAAAAGTGGCATTTGTGACACTGGGCATGGAGAATAGGGTGCCATTTTCTGTGACAATATAACCTAAACTACCCTGTCTACTATAGCACTCATCATTTATAAAATCAATAATACTCCTACAGTTTAGCATGCCAGATCTTTTATCGTATGATTCCTGCCAATATTTTCAATTTCATGTGTAGTGTTCTTTCCCCATGTCCCTGCACTCTCAATGACATTTCAAAGCTTTAACGTTTTCTTAAATGTTCATGTTTTAACACATCCTTGTAATACCCATATCTCACAGTATATTTTCCTCTGTGAAGTCTTCCTAAAGCATCTAATCCAGACCTACACCAATCCTGTGATCTCAAAATGGCCCACATATGCCCCAAATACTTTATTAAAATTATAGTGTTGTAATATATTTGGCACATTTAGATCCTTGACTATATAGAGTGCAGCTTGTTGAGGACAGAGATTATTTCATTCACTTCTGCACAACCACTGTCCAGCCTGGTGTCGTATATTGTGCAGCTATTCAATAATATATTATTGAACATGTAAATGATCAGTAAACAATATATTTTGAGGTTAAATACTGATTCTTATTAGTAAGCAACATTCAAATATACAGTAATGCTTTAGTAGGCATGATTCTTTACTGCAGAAAACATTGTAAGATTTTTAACCACCTATCCCACTTTTAAGAAAACAACATAGTAAGTCAACAACTTTCCTTTAAAAACTTTAACAGAGGTGAAATGAGCTGACATGCCATCATTTCAGCTTTATCCACCAAGGACCATTCATGGACAAATGCAAAAATCTTTCTAAAAGTTAGGAATTTTCTCACTGAACAAGAGGAGTTTTTAGAACTATTTATCTTTACTATACTGTCACAAAATTTGTAAGCTCCATGACAACCCTATAGTTAATGAACTGGAACCCCCTTTCCTGTGTTCTAGAATTCTGTTTTTCTTTTCCACCCTTCCAGCATAATTTTCTTCCTGGTGTTAGAGCACAAATCTGTACAGTAGTCTGCATTTAATCTCCATATCTCATCTTCCCAATTCATCTTTTTTGAAAGAATTCAACATCCTATAATTTTACCCTCCATTGAACTAGAATAATTTCCACATTTAGACTATTCAGAGCCATTAACAGAACTTTGTTTCCACTAGCATTTAATTCTACTATAATCCACTGTAAAATGCATTAAATAACAGCATCTCACACCCCTCAGTGGCAAAGACAAACTGGTGAGGAACAGCAAGTGTTTAGAAATACCTTTCTGAGCCACTATAATAATCATGTCATTATTAGTGAGCCATCATATGTCATATGTACAATCTATTTTATGTGAAATCAAAGTCAGTTGCTCAAATAATAACCTTTGCTATAGTACACAATGCTAGTTGCAGCCGCTCATGAAAGGAAGACTAGACAAGGATGTTTAATCTTTACAATAGGTATTTCTTCCTCAGTATATGGTGATCAGAAACTCGGAAAATTTAGGGTCCAACAGATAACTGTATTCTTCCCATAACTTGAAGTATGTCATAGATAACTTCCAAAAAGGACCACCATAAATTTTTTAAAATACTTTATTTTTTAAGAGCAGTACTAAGTTCACAGCAAAATTGAGAGGAAGGTACAGAGACTTTCCATATACCCCCCTGCCCCAACACACACATAGCTTCCCCAAATATCAACATCCCTCACCATGTGATGGCACATTTATTACAAGTGATGAACTTATGTTGACACATTATAGTCACCCAAAGTCCATAATTTACATCAGGGTTCACTCTTGGTGTTGTACATTCTATGAGTTTGAACAAATGTATAATGACATGTATCCATCATTATAGTATTATACAGAGTATATTCACGGCCCTAAAAATCTGTGCTTTATCTACTCCCCACTCCCACCAACAACTACGGATCTTTTTACTGTCACTACAGTTTTGTCTTTTCCAGGATATCATATAATTGGAATCACACAGTATGTAGCCTTTTCAGATTGGCTTCTTTCACTTAATAATATGCATTTAAGATTCCTCTATGTCTTTCATGGCTTGATACATCATTTGTTTTAAGCACCAGATAATATTCTATACTCTAGACGTACCACAGTTTATTTTTTCCTCCTTATAAGTGCATATTATTTTCCTATTGAAGATGAAGCTTATTCTCCTCTTGAGTTTGTCTGGCCTCATGACTGCTGTGACCAACAGGGGAAGGAACAAGTTTTGTTCTGGGACTTCTGAACCCAGGCCATAAGAACACTAGCAAAATTCTCTTCCTTTTTCTTGGATTGCTTCTTCTTGGAATCCACATGCCATGCTGTGAGGAGGCCCAAACAGCCACATGAACGGGCCTACATGGAGAAGAACCAAGGCCTCAGACCAACGGTTCCAGCAGAGCTCCCAGACAACTGTCAGCTCCAACTCTTTGAGTGAGGCCATTTTACACCTTCTGTTAATTCCAGTGCCACAGCTAACATCACCTGAAATAGAAGAACTGATTGATCAACAGGCTAAAGTGTTTTTGTTTTAAGCCACTAAGATTTGGGGTGGTTTGTTATGCAGTAAAATGTAACTGAAATAGGACTCTCTAATGAACTAAGAATTATGTGACTGCTTATTCCACAGAGCAGTGAATGACATTGTAAAGAAGGTGGACCTGGAACCAGATTTCTCGCATTCAAATACCAGTTCTACCACTGACAAGCTGCATGAGACTGGTCAAGCTATTTAGCTTCCATGTTTCTCATTTTTTGATTTAAAACATGGGAACCACAAAAATAGCTATATTTCAGAGTGATTGTCAGAGTAAATTGTTAATGAGGTTATTACAGGTTTAAAATTGTGCCTTGCACATAGTAAATGTTTATATTAGCTATCTTTAGTTTCTGCATGGAGTTCTTAGTCATTAAGCTGCCATTAAACTCCTTTTGTAATCTGTCCTTTTTATTCTTTTTGGGCTTATCTTCCATTCTTCTTGCATCATACAAATCTTATGTTCTAACTAATCTGAAAAAGAGGTATGTTTCTGCCTCTGTAACGTTATTCTTACCTTTCCCGCTGTGCTCGCTTTTCCAGATTGTACTCATGTTTCAAACACTAGACTATTTCCTCTTCAATAACACTAATAATCCCCAATAATCCCACAGATCATGTATATTAAATTACCAATTATTTAATGAGTAGTTGCTGTGTGTCTGGCTTCGTGAAAAGAGTAGTCAACAAGATGGGCAGATTCACTGCCCTGCTATGGCATATGATCTAGTGTCAGTGGATATTCTTTAAGGAAACTGGTGTATTCATGACCCATCCTTAGAGATTTTGCCCCTTATTCATTTTTTTCCACTTGATAAAGTCATTAATTCAATTTTGAAAGTATTCAGCAAACTTTTACTCATAACAAATTCCAGCATATTTATAATAATTACTTGCAATGTGTGTCCACATATCTTTTCTCAAGTTATACTGTAAATCCCATTAACATCAATAATGCTATCTGCTCTATTTTGTAAGCACTGAAACTGAGAAAATGTAACCTAAATACTTGAAGCCCTAAGTCATCAGTTTGTGCATGGCTGAGTTGGAATCCAAATCTAGGTTTCCTGTATCTGAAGCCTATGATCTCTCTGATTTAGACACTTGCATTTGTGAGCTCCTGTGTTATAGATCTTAAGCGAGAATCACATATAGTTATAACAAAAATTCTTGATCTTTAAATGTTAGAATCAAGTTTTTAAAATTATACAAGTATAGTATGCAGAAAAACATTAGGGTCAGATAATTGTCAAGTAAGTAATATGGATCAGCAAAGGTATTACTGCAATATGGGGGAGTTATTGTGATCAAGGTTGCAGGGGGTGTAGAAAGGATGAAGAGAAAAATAAGTTCTATGAAATATGAGCTGTGAAATTTACTAGCTTCTTTTTCAAAAGAAGCATAACTTTATCATATTTATATTCATAAAAAACAAAAATGTTAGTAAAAAGAGCACACTGCTCATTCACTTGTACTTAGTTCAGATATGTATACCATACACAGAATACTTGTTCATACACAAGAATACTTAGAGTAATCTTTACATTTGTTTTTAAAAATAAGATCTACAACACCCTAGAATAAATCTCCCCTTCTCTGAGTGCATCATGAAAATAGTCTTAATACCAACAAATGATTGCTGATAAAAAACCCTTATTACAATGTGGTGTTTAAGATTTCCTGCTCTAGTCATGATGCTTTGACAAGATTATCACCAACATCTTTATCATCTGCCTACAAACTATTTGTCTTAGGACATATTATTAACCTCTTCGGTCCTTATGTTTCTCATCTATACTATGAAAATTAATAATAATTTCTGCCTTAAAGGGTTGTTTGGATGATTAAATGTGATAATCCATGTAAAGGGCTTAATAGAGAACCTACATATCATAGGTGTTCAAGAAATATTATATATCCATAGTGATGATAGTAATATGGAAACAAAATCTACCTTAGAGATTTGGTAACTCAATTATATGACTACTAAGTAAATCAAAACTCTAAGTAAATCAAGGTGCTCTTGACAGAGCATGTACTCTATTCACCAAGCAAGCATAACTACATACCTGCAATTGCGTCCACAAAAGCAACCCAGAGTTTTGTATTCTATGTCTATGTTCAAGTCAGTCAAAGGAAATCCTCAAAATAACATCAATAAGTCAAAGGTCACTGGCCAGCCATTCCAGTCTGGACAGCTCTGCATCAGGTCTACAACTTCCTCCACGTTATCCTGGTCCCTCTCAACCTTACCCCAATCACATACATCAGGCACATTCTCTTCCACCATTTCTCATTAATTATAAATATCACAATAGCTTCTTGGGTACTTCTTAAATGTCAGAAATCTTGCTAAATTAATTTTATTTAGTCTATGAAAGCACTGTACGAAGTAGGTACAATTATAATCATTTGACGTAGGGGGAACTGAAGCTTAGAAAAGTTGAGGAACTTGCCTCAGTAGGTGGTAGAAAAAGATTTGAAGTCAGTGAGTCTGCAGTCCACTGTTGCAAGTGGTTGCAAGACACTCTGCTCTATGTCTTTCTGGTTTAGACCATACTCTTAGATTGTTTCTTTAGTGCAACTCCAATGCATCCTTCCAGGCCCTGATAAAGTCTCATCTCTTTCAAAAGATCCCTCCTTGATCACTCCAGACAACGGTGATGAATCCTATTTGCAGATACCCATAATAATTATAATATCTTATATGCAATGTAGCAATGATTTTGTCTACAAATTGTGTTATTATTTGCTGTTTATTGTAATTCAACTTTGTGTTTTCCAAGAGCCTTGCCAGATATTTCTGCCTTTTGAAATTACCTTCAACATTTGTTTATACAATTATTTACATCATTTACTCACTAGAGACAGAAAGCAGAATAGGTTGCCAGGGGATACAGGAGATGAATTGGGACTAAATGCTAAGAGTTATGAGGTCGCTTTTGAGGATGAGGAAAATTATCTGAAATTAGTCGTGTTGGTTGTACAAAAAGCAAACGTAATAAGAAACATTGAACGGTGACTTTTAAAATCATAAATTTTATGTGAAGTATATCTCAACAAATAAATTACTTACTGTGCAGCCATGGGAAGTGTAATATGACATCACTGAAAGAGTATTTCAGTATATTCTCAAGATTTTTAAAATGTAGTTACAAATTAATCTATACAGTATGATTCCATGTTTGTCAACAGTAAAACTAAAAGGTAAACAAGCTCAATTTGGCAGATAAAGAAAAAGACAGACAGACAGACAAAGACAAACTCTAGCGGGATCATAGTTCCCTGACTAGGAATTGAACCAGGGCCACGGCAGTGAAAAAGCCGAGTCCCTAACCACTGGACCACCAGGGAATTCCCAAGACTTTTACTTTTATTTTTAAAGGGCCCTACATTGACCATGAATTAACTTTGTAAGAAGGAAAGAAAAGCAACATTTTTAATAATTTCGCAAGGGGGAAACAAAATCAAGTACCATGGATGTATACCTACAAAGAAAAAGTGCATAAAGAAGATCAAATATGTGTGTGTGTTTGGTGTGTGTGTGTGTGTATGTGAGAGAGAGAGAGAGAGAGAGAGAGAGAGAAAGAGACAGAGACAAGAAAGACAAAGACAGAAAAAGAGAAATGTAGCATATTCTATCTAGAAGGGAAAAAGTCTCTAGTAAATTAGATTTAAACCAAAGTAATCATAATGCATGCTTACCTTGTGGGGTTTCTAGCTCTTCCAAGTGGTCCACACAACACACGGGAAGCAACAGGGCCTAGTTTCTCTTTCCAGAGCACCCCACTTCTGTCTCACAGCCTCACAGCCTTTGACCTGCTAACAGTTTTGTCCTGTTTATTTCCAGCAGAACTTTTACAAAGTAGTACTGGACATTCAGGAGAGGATTCAAAGCTTGAAAATCTTCAGATAGTCCCAGAAAACTTTCAAAATTAAAGAAAAGAAGTTTTAAGTTAGAGTGTTCTGTTCAGCCAGTGTAACTTGGGAAATTCCTGGCATGGGGAAATTTTATTCTGCTCATGAGGCTAGAGATTTTCTGACAAGCAAAATATGTATTAAGCCAAAGAGGTTGCAGTCACCCTCACACTGAAACCAGTAGGTTTATCTTTAGAAGAGAATAAGAGCTAGTCAGCAATGGCAAATAGATTGCTTGTAAACTTCCAGTTATGGAAGATTCATTTACAAATTGCATACCTAAAGGTTATTGTTGTGGTTTACAGGCAGTTTTCTTAGAAGTCCCTTGAAGATTTTAAGACGCTTACCTAAAAACTGATGCACTGTTAAAACTAATATAATACTGTATGTCAACTGTACTTCGATTTAAAAAAGCTATAATAAAAATAAATACACAAAATATTTGTGTACAACTGTATGTAAAGAAAGTATAACAATTATTTCTTTGTATTTTAGGGATTTTAACCAGGACATCCTCTAGTTAGTATTAGGAATGTTTGCTTAATTTCCAAACTTTTTTTTAAACACATCATGGGTTTTTTGAGGCTCCAACCTGATTAGTGCATGGTCAGCCATCAACTAAGGCTGAGGCACCTCTGACTGGTTTGGATTTGTTTTTTAAAATCATGTATTTGCTACAGAGTATTGTACTTGTCCCAATGGGAATGTGTAAAAAACTGAAAAGACCTTATGTGATATGTATCACAGTTAATATATCAATCTTGTAAAATACTAAAAAATAAATAAATACACATAAAAATAAAAAAATAAAACTGATGCAATGCAATTTATCTTTTTGAGAGTCAGTGCTCTTATTTTTTCTTTCTTTTTAAAATATAAGTTTATCTCTTCCTTGACTTTCAGATAAAGTGGTATTTGAGTATCACATCAAAAGGAGGCATTGTAAATTTCTATGGAATATCTATGGAGATGAGCAAAATGTTAAAGATTGTTTTTCAGTGATTATTAGAAAGGGTCAGATGAAGTTGGAAAATTTTCAAAAACAGGTAGAGATGAGGATAAAAACAGGAAGGTAACACCTTCTCAGTTCCAAGTAAACTTTGTATTCAGAATACACGGAGAGATCAGTTATAGAAAAGTTAATTATAGTGAGGAGCAGTCCCCACATATGGAATGTGGAAATCACATTGAATCCTTATTCTCCACAGCAAACAGGGCAAGGACACAGAGGTTAAGAAACAAAATGAAGGGGCTCAAATTCCCCTGCTCCAGATTCATCGTGGCACAGGGTTCCCTTTATTACCAGAGCAGCAAATGTGACTGAACCAGCCACAGAGGTTAGCACGTTGTCTAAGATAATAGTTTATAGTCTGTAGAATGTGTATAATCTTCTGGGAATTTTTAAGTCAGAAGATTCCCATGTCCTTTATCAGGTGATTTTCATTTTCCCAAGAATATGCATTTTTGACAAGCTGTCTAGATCATTCTGATGTAGAAAATCTACTACCCTTCCTTTGCTTTGTCTTAAATAGTTTTAGGTGTTAAGAATCTTATGCATGTGAAACTAACAACCAGGGACTAACATGAAGAGGAAGGTAAGAAGGAAGGAAGGAAGGGGTTGGCTAATCAATTAATTCTAAATGCTACTTGGGGCTTGAATAGCAAATGCCCCACATCCTTCACATGTGCATGCACACACACACAAAAACACACATATAGTTTTCATATATGTATGTATGAAAAGAGTATATTCTGATTAATGTCAGAAAATATTTAACTTATATTCAAATTTAGGCAATGTTATTTTCTCTCCAACACTTAAACCTATGAAAATGGTGTGTACTAATTTCTCCAAGGAGAGGATTAATTTTATAAAAAGATAGTAGAGCAAGAACATGTATGAATATTTGGAAACAGAAAAAAAATTACACACAATACCATCTTAGTTTGATACACATCTAACTGGTTTTCCTGACTTTCTGAAATTTCTGACTTGCATGGTGGTGGTGGTAGTAGCAGAGGTGAACTTCTCTCCTCCTCCTCCTCTCCCTCTTCTTCCTCCTTTTTCATCTTTTTCTTCTTCTTCTTCTCCTTCTAGTTGTCATGATCACCAAAAGCAAACAGTGTGCCAATGAAGAAACCACAGGGGCACATATGTATGCATATTATTCCTTGGAATAAAGAATGCCCATTGTTCTTCATTTTCTTTTCCTTCTCCAGTAAACTAACCTCCACATTATAATTAAGAACATAACAATGAAGAATAAAGACTAGGTTTCCCATCCCCCTTGCAGGTAAATGTGTCCATGTGACTAAGTTTTATTTAGAAGAACATAAGCAAATGTCTCATTTCTCTCAGAAATCTTTCTTTAAAAAATAAAAGAGCTATGGCATATGAATGGCACTCTATTTGCCACCCCCTTTTATCCTCCTGCCTAGAATATGAATATTTATATTCTGACCTATGAAAATAAATGCCACATGCTGGGGACGGCTGGTCAATGAAGGAAGGACCCTATGTTTCAAAGGTCTTTTTGAAATAAAATTAGCAACTGAGTCTGGACCACTTACCTTCCAGTCGCATCCCTGTTCTTTATGCTTTCATCCTATCACCACCATCAACACACAAGAATCCAATCAGTTGCCCAACTGTGCTATTTCTACACTTATGTCTCTCAAAATCTCAAAACTTCTCTTTCTTTTCCATGCCTGCTGGCATTATTAGAATCCTGAGACTGTTGCTGTTTCTTTGTTTATTCGTTTGTTTGTTTTAATGTGAATTCTCCACTATCTCCAGCCTCTCCACACTCACTGCTCATTGTCACTAAATCTATACATTCTCAGCATTGTTACAGTCATGTCACACTCCTTCTCTTCAAAGATGACTCCTTATTGATGATAGGATAAAACTCCAACACCTTAGCACACAATTAAAAATGCTTCATAGTTCTACCAGAGTCCTCCTTCATTGAACCTTTCTTGCCAACCGTTTTTATTCCACCCACACAAGGTCCCTTGTTATTTGCAGAATACATTAATATTTTTCTATCCTGAATGTATAATGATATTCATCTTTCCTTTTTAAGTCGTATTATTTGTACAGACACCAGTCTGATCCTTTTCAAGTATAAATCCATTATATCACTGACCTGCATAAAACCCAGTGGTATCTCATTACACTTAAAATTTCAAGTGCCTTAACGTGACTTATCTGATTGCTAATTGTTTTTTTGGTCTCTTCTCACACATACTTGACTCTCTCATCCTGTGGCCGTATTCAGCTTATCAAATAAGTCCTGCTCTTTCCTGCCTCAAGTCTGCAAGACAAAGTTTTTGTATTGCTGGAATATTCTTCTCTTCCCTATTTTCCTAATCAACTTGTTCTAATCTCTTTAGTCTTTAGTTTATATTTTATCAGAGATGCATTCCTTGATTACCACACCTTTCAACTTAGTCCTGACCTTCTGCTACAAGATTTTATAGTCCCATTAATTTTAGTTTATACAGGGCTCAATATGTTTTTCCTATAAAGGACCAGAGAATACATATACTGGGCTTTGTAGGCTATAACACATCTATCACAGCTACTCAACTCCGGTATGATACCACAAACTCAGCCATAAAAATAGGTAAATGGACGGATATAATTGTGTGTGATGGGCATCATCAGTCTCTGCATATTGGACTTTTTAGGTGGGAAAATTCTTTGTTGTGGGGACTGTCCTGTGTATTACAGAGTGTTTAGCAGCTTTCATAATATACCCACTGGGTGTCAGTAACATCCTCAAGTTGTGATAATCAAAAATGTATCCAGACATTGCCAAATGTTCCTGGTGTCATGGGGTGGGGGGCAAAATTGCCCCCAGTTGAGAACCAATAAAATAAAACTTTATCACACTTGGTTTATAGTACTGTGATAATAGAAAGATTCTTGGTCTTTGTCCCTTGATCCTGACATACAGCTCCTGAATCCCTTGCAATTTCCTGAGTGATGGGGTGATACGAGCGTACTTTGTTCTAGTGAGGTGACTTTTAATGAGCTCCAATATAATCTTAAGATTCAACTAGTTGCCAAATATAAGAAGTGGTTAAAGGATTTGAACCTTCATTCCCACTTCTGACACCTGGGGAGGAGGAGGGCCAGAGATTGAGATCTACAAAAATTCTTGAAAAACAAGATTCAGAGAGCTTCTGGGTTGGTGAACACACTGAGATGCTGAGAGGCCCGTGACATTCCCAGAGGGAACATGGAAGCTTTGTATACGCACACACATACACACACACACATACATACATGCACAGACACACGCATACATACACACACACACACACACCTTGCCTTATGCAGCTCTTCTGTATGGCTATTTCTAACTTGTATCCTTTATATATCCTTTATAATAAGCCAGTAAAGATAAGTAAATTATTTCCCTGAGTTCTCTGAGCTGTTCTAGTAAATTATTGACACTGAGGATGGGTTCATAGGAACCTCTGATTTATAGTCGGTCTGGTCAGAAGAACAGGTGGCCTGAGACTTGAGATTAGGGTGTGAGTTGGGGACAGCCTTTTTGGATTGAATCCTTTAGCTTGTGGGAACTTTATTTACATATTAATGTAAGCAAATATAGGAGTCAATGTTGTATCTGATTCACTAACCACATAGCCCTTGATTATGAAAAGCATGGTGTATCAAGGGGCTCAATACGTATTTAATGAAAAAATTCATGAGAGCACTAATAATCTTTTCAGGAGAGTTGCAAGGTCAAATGACAGAATTTCAGGAGTTAAAAGACAGATAATGTAGTATTTAGGGAATTAAGATAGTAAACCATATGTTCAAGGAGGTAACAGTCAAAAGAAAAAAAGAGAAAAGCATTACCAGAGGTAGACAAGATCTAAGAGGTAAAGGGTTATTTTAAGACAGGAAAAGTATGAAAGTAGAAAGGTAACTGCCAATAAGAAGAAAAAACAAACAAACAAAAAAACTAATAAGTTATTAGCAGAAGGGAGTGCTGTGGAAATGTATAATGAAAAAAAGAATTTATTCTCAAGACGAAGGCTGCTCAGAGACAGAGAAAAAGTCAGTACACTTTTAATATGAGTTTCAGGCTATGTTTTCCTTTAAAAATTTTTAGAGTCTATTGACTATGAAAAGGCAAAATTGCCTTCAGGCTAGAGAGGCCTATTAACACCCCCATCAAGGACAGTCTTCAGCTCACTAGGCAAGCCAGAAAGGGAGAAGAAATATGTATCTGGAGAGAATGCATTTATCATGGTTAGGACCCTTAGGCCAAGAACTTTCTGTGAGACACATCTCATAGAAGGAGCCAGGGTCACCTTGCATGCTTGGAACTATGAGAGGCAATGGTGAGCCTATGTTCACCTCAAGCCTACGTGCTGTGTGAGTCACAGACTTGCATGCTGCTCCATTATCTCATCCACCGACATAAATGAATTACATTTGACTCTCTCTATTCAATCATTATTGTATCTGGAGAAGAGAATTTATTTCAAAGAAGTTAAATTGCATGACTGCTTATACATAGGTATTTTTCTTTATGCTATTTTATAAGGATTAACTATTATTATTGAAATGAAAGTGATTAGTGATGAATCAGACAATAAGTAGGAGCTCAATTAATATTTTTTCAGGGATCCACATCTTTACCTCAGTCTCTATTGTTCTCATAAAGAAATTGTCCTGTTTATTAGAGTTCATTCTTTTCCCTTATATGCTGGTTTCCATTTCTTGTCTTTTTCTTTTCTCATCTTTGAGAATATCTCATCCTGGTGCAATCTAAAGAAAAAATGTGGTGAGAACAAAAACCAAAATATTTGGAGACAGAAGACAATGATTCAAATAGTAATTGTATTTATTTCTAAGGTTTCTAGATCCTGAAGCTTCAGCTACTTTGTTTTAAGAAATGGGGGTAATATCATTATTCCCCACACTGTTCGGGTTGTCAAATATTTCAATTCATCCTTCCACTAAGACTCATAGTAAGACTACATGACTTGAGACTCATAGTTGCCTGGGACAATGTGGAGTGTTCTGGTCAATGAATTTTGAACACAAGTAATATGTCTCACTTTCAGTCAAGAATGTAGCATAATGTGAGACAAATCAGTGTTTTATTTTTTTCTTCTGCAACTGTGATAGAATCATTCCATATTTTCCTGTCCAATTACCTTGAGCCTCAGTGCAAGGACAACTAGTGTGAGTAGCCCAGCTCACTTTTCAATGTTGGACAATATAAAAAACTAAACAACAAAAAAAACCCAAAACACAAAAAATAACTTTTCTTACTATAATTTATTGTGCTTTTTAAGTTGCTATTGAAACCTAATTTTGCTTACCCTGATTCATATACAGAGTGGTACAGGAAATGGGGCATTAAAGTAATATTCTACCTAAAACATGTAACATTGTCTTGAGAGTCAAGTGGCAGACACTTTAGTGAAAGCTGGAAGGATGGTATTTGTATGTCAAAGCAAATATTTGGTAAAACATTAATCCATGATAACTTGAAAGGGAGAGATAACATCTAATGAACTTGAAATTTTACAGAAAGAATTTGGAAAGATAAAATGTTAATCACAGGTATAGTTTATCATTATTTTATATTTTACAAGGTGAAAGAGGTGCTCTCAGAAAAAAATAGGCTAGTCCCCAAATGTGATTAAAGGAGAACAAAGGGAGTCCAGAAGTTTGGTACTTATTGAAAAAGAAGAGGCAAGTTTTGTCCCACTAGAAACCATAAAAGAAATACTTTGAGTCACAAGGACTGATTAAAATTAAAACCCCTGGCAATAAATGGATTCAGATGATGCATAGTGAATACTTTCAAGTGGAAAAATCGCTCAGAGGGAGACAGTGAGAATGTGACTTTTCCATTTAAGACTAATAGACTCAGAGCATCTTACAGTTAATTCCAGACTAAGTGGCATAGATGAAACAGAAGAGAAAAATACAGAAAAATAGAACTTTCAGTGTTAAGATTAGTACATGGAGTTGATTGGAACCAAGTTGATAATTAACCAACTATATTTTTGCAAGAGTGTAATCAACTTGGACCACTAGAGATGGCAATAATATGAAACTAAAAATAATCCTTTTTTAGTTTAGTAGGGCTGCTGCAACAAAGTACAGCAAACCGGGTACTCAAATGACAGAAATTTATTATCTCACAATTCTGGAAGGTACAAGTCCAAGATCAAGGTGATGGAAATGTTAATTCCTTCTGATGGCTATGAAGGAAGGATCTACTCCAGGACTCTCTCCTTGGCTTGTAGATGGCTATCTTCTCCCTGTGTCTCTTCACATCATCTTCCCTCTCTGTGTGCCTGTCTCCAGATTTCTCCTTTTATGGAGATTCTACTCACATTGGATCAGGAAGCCACAATATATTAGTCAAGATTCTCCCAAGAAACTATATGTATATATGTATATATAGATATACAAAGAGATTTATTATAAAGTATTGGCTCATGCAATTATGGAGGCCAAGGTGATCTTCTGTCTGCAAGTTGGAGACCCAGGAAAGCCTGTGGTGTAGTTCAAATTTCTGAAAGCCAAAGAACCAATGATATAAGTTCTCTTCTGACTCAGAAGGCCTGAGAACCAGGAGTACCAAGATTCCTCCCTTCCTCCACCATTGTGTCCTATTCAGGTCCTCAGTGAATTGGATAATGTCCACCAACATTGGAGATGGCAATGCCCTTTACTCAGTCTATTGATTCAAATGTTAGTCTCTTTCAGAAATACCCTCATATACATCCCGAGAAATAATGTTTAACCAGAAACCTGAGCAGTCTGTGATTCAGTCAAATTGACACATAAAATTGACTATTAAAACCTCATCTCAATTAATTTTATCCTCAACAGTACATTTCCAAATAAGGTCACATTCTGTGGTACTGGAGTTTAGGACTTCAATATATGAATTTTAGGGGAGACACAATTCAACTCATAACGCCTTTGTTCTTCCAAAATTTCACAAGCAGGAAGGATGCACAGAATGTTGCTCAGCCCTTAATGAGGGCACATTCTCTCATGCTCTTTCCTCAGTTGTAGCCCGAGAACATAATTGATAAGGAAGGTCCTCTTAGAGGGTGAAGGGCTCAACAAAATTCCTGGGTTTATGCAAATGTGTTGAATTCTAAATGACATTCCAGTTGTTTAAAATGTTCATTATATCTCCTGGAAGCACTAGTGTTCTAGGTACTCCAATTGTTCCTCCTCACATAGTTGTCATAGATAGAGACCATTACATTAGGACAATGTGTCCAGTGTAGGACAATCTGGCTCAAGGTTGGCAAATCAGTGATCTTCCCTGGAAAGTTAAGAAGTGTCAGTGAGAAGCAGATGCTAGTTTTTCTCTTGGTACATTTAGCTGAACATGTAAATGATCACGGATAATGGCCTTGTTTGATGTGAACTGAGGAACAGAAAAAGGAGGTTGATATGAGAGGGGCAAGTGAAACAGAAATAATTGCAAGCCAAGAGATCTGCTCCTGTGTTTCCAGTAGTTCTCCAACCAGTCCCCATTTTTAGAGTCTATGTCTAATAGTTATTTCTGCCCTTAGTTTCCAAGAGGTACCTCAGTGACCTTCTAATATATCTGATGTTGTCTAATTTCTGCTGCTGCTGTTACTGTTGCTGTTACTGCAGAGTTAGCTTTGGTTGCATGCAACCAAATGGAAACTATTTAATACAGACACTACTACCTGGAGTGGAGTGTTACTAAGGGTGGATACTACATATAGATAATATAATATGATATAATATAGTATAATATAATATAATATAATATAATATAATTAATATAATATAATGACTGATTGAATTGAGGGAAATTATGGGGCTGTGAAGTTTTTTTCCCCAAGCCTGGAAAGATGGAAAATGATTTGTAAGTAACACAATAGTTGATTATGGAAATCAGATAATGTGCCCATGGATAGTTACTCACGTCTAAGGACCAGGCCATGGTACCAACAGCTCTTTCTTAGCTAGAGTAGAAATTATGGCTCATGGGTTTAGCAAAGATTGTAAAAATCTCACTTTTAATCTTTTTTCTCCAGAAAATTCAAAATATATCCTTGTTCTGGAGTGATATAAACCCTGTGCATTGTTCTGCTTTCTATAGTCCATGAGAAGTTCACTGAACACATTGAGAAACAAAGGGAAATATAGCAAGGATTTGCAACTTGACTCACTGCCATGAATTTTAGTAAATAGAATATAAACATTTGCTTTACTTCTTCATAATTTCAACATTTGTGAAATGTTGGTGCTTTGTCATTTGGTCAGAGACTATAGTTGAGTCTCTCTGAGTGCTTCATTTGTCACTGTAACCCTTGGTATGCAATTTTGAATTTTTTGTTTCAAGGATGTCATACACAAGGAATGAATGTTTTCAGTTCAATAAGTATGTCTATACTCTGTGTACAACTGAATTTTCTCAGTCTAATCTTGCTGTAAATCTGTTATACACTGCATAGCATTTTTGCTAGCTCTTCAGTCAAGACATGTTCTTCTTTGCAAATGGACTGACTAGTATAATTCTTAGCTAAGCTACTTCTCCACTGAAAAATGTATAGTGGTTAAACTTCAGACATCTCCAGTTTTTCAAAATTGAAAAAGAAAAATATAAGCATTGTAATATTTATAGCTCAAAATAAAATTCTTCATGTATTCCCTCTCCTTGAAAGTAAAGGGTGTTTCATAACATAATTGACTTTTTGTCAGTTCCACAGTCTATCTGATGGTTGGGTTGTATACCTTTAAAATATTTCTCCAGTTTTTATAAAGATATAGGTAGATGGATGTATAAATGTTTCATGTGGATATGAACTTTTAAAACAATTACGTTTTTAAACAGTATTTTAAAAATATTTTCCACTTGAAAACAACTAAGATATTTCACATATCTTAGGAATTTGTGATTATGATTTTCAAATATATATCTTCCCTGCCTGATTTAAAAAATCATTATCTTCCTGAAACACAAAAAGTAGTTTTACATTTTTCTGAAAAAAATTGTATTTGTAGCCATCATCTTATAAAATATAGTCATAATTTAAATGGGTTTGTTAAGACAAAAGTTTATATTATATTAAGGACATAAACCACTCTAAAATCTTGGTGGGTTAAATAATAAAGTTTTATGTTACCTAAATGCTACATGTCTGTCATTCAAGCAGTCAATGTCTCTAATAGTTACTGACAGGACATGTATCATCTTAAATGGTACCAGGCACAGTGCTGGACAGAAAGGAGAGCGCTTACACTAGCAATTAAATGAACATGACATCACTACTCTTTGGCCAGAACCAGTCATGTGGTCCCATACAGACATAAGGGAGGCTAGAAAGTCCCTCCTTTCATCTGTTCAGAAGGTGATGAGGACCAGATACCAGTGAGCAAACAAATTATTTACCCAATGGAGAATAAATTTGGAATTAGAAGTCTTAGCTTTCAATTCCATTATCACCATTTGCTGCATAATTTACATTAATAAAATTACCATATATTTGCTACTACTCCTCCTCTGTAAAATGAGAATGCAGTAGCTGTTGTAATATTCTGAGGATCAAATGAAATCTGGTAACATGCAAAACATATGTGAAATATAAAAGATTGTTTTTATAGAAAAATACCAGAAAAAAGAGATCCATTCGAAATAAGCAGGAAATAAAACAGATTATTTGACTTATGTATCAGAAATTAACTTAAAATTTATGCATTTGCAAGAGAGAACAAATCTATTCATTTGATTATGTGGCAATATACCCACCAAAAAACTTCTTATGCCTATTGCATTGAGCTTAAATATAAATTGACATGAATTAATGACTTAGGTATTTTTCTTGATGAAAATCAATATTATTACAAAAAAATTTGTAGTTTTGATCATTTAACTAGTTATTTTTCTTCTTTTTTATAATTTTTAATTAATATTTTATAAGTGAAATTTTGATTTTGGCGTATTTGTGTATATTTTTCTTGAATTTATCTAATTAGATTACTTTTATTCTAACAGTTTATAGCTGATTTTTTGAGCACTTCCTAGTAGATAATTATGTTTGTAAATAACAGTTGTGAGTTTTAAGTTTCACTTTTCAATATTTATATTAATTTGTTTTGTGTTTGGCCTCATCCTAACTGACTCTGTCTCAGGTTTGGTGAAGTTAGGAATGTATTTGAATACTACCAACAGAGACGTGTAGCTTAAATAAATTGGGAGTTTATTATTGTCTGGCAAAATGGTAAGTTCAGAGGTAAATAAGTTGGGGGTTGATCTAGTAGAAACACTATATCATAAAGCTTACATCCAACTCTTCACATTACATACTTCCAACATAAAAGGTGAGAATTTGTTTGGATAAAAACAAACATGCAGATGGATATCACTATAAATTCATAATCACTAATCTCTAGAAGGTCCCTGCTGCTGCCTGACAATTATTCTGTGCCCAGTTTCATTCTGCCTTCTCCTCTCCATATTATAATTGTATTTTCCTACATCCTCAAAACTCCAACATCTTTCTCCCTCATTCTTTCTCTAAACGTAAACCTTTATTTTTATATCTCTATAAAAAGTAAAGCAAAAAAAGAGACTTCCCCAGTGGTCCAATGGTTAAGACTCCAAGCTTCCACTGCAGGGGACACAGTTTTGATCTCTGGTTGGGGAACTAAGATCCCACATGCAGCGCCATCCTGGCCAAAAAATTTTTTAAAAAAGAAAGGTTAAAAAAAAAAAAGGTAAAAAAAAAATTCCAGAGCTCCTTATCTAATTACTATCTAATTACTTATCTAATCTCCTTATCTAATTACTATCTGTTCCCATGAGATCTTTCATATCTTCTGGTCGTTTGAAAAGTACGTGCTCCTGGTTAAAGATAACTCTGAAAATTGCTCTTGAGAACCTAACCACTCTCTGCCATTCAAGAAATTTTCTACAACTTTTCACCTTTGAGTACGATGTTAGTTTTGGGCTTCTCATATATGGCCTTTATAACACTGAGGTATGTTCCCTCTATACCCGTTTTGTTAAGAGTGTTTATAAATGGGTGTTAAATTCAGTCAGCCACCTTTTCTGCATCCATTGAGATGATCGTATGATTTTTATCCTTCATTTTTTAATGTGGTGTATCATATTAACTAATTTGACTGATTTACAGATATTGATCTATCTTTGCATCCTGGGAATAAATCTCACTTGATCATGGTGTATGATTTTTTTATTATATTGTTGAATTTGGTTTGCTAATATTTTCTTGAGTATTTTTGTGTCTATATTCATTAGGAATTGTGGCTTATAATTTTCTTTTCTTGTGGTATCCTTGCCTAGTTTTTGTATCAGGGTATAGGACAAGATCAGAAATAAGACAAGTATTCCTACTTTTGCCACTTTTATTTAATATAGTATTGGAAGTCCTAGCCATGAAAATTAGGCAAGAAAACAAAAATAAAATATGTCACAATTGGAAAGGAGAGCTAAAATTGTCACTATTTGGAGATGGCATGATATCATACATAGTAACCTTAAAGAAGCTATAAAAACTGTTAGAACTAATAAATAAATTCTGTAAAGTGGCAGGATACAAGTCAATACACAAAAATCTGTTGCAGTTTTATACACTAATAACAAATTATCAAAAAGAGAAATTAAGAAAATAATTTCATTTACAATTAAATCCAAAAGAATAAAATACCTCAAAATAAATTTATCCCAGGAAGTGAAAAAGCTGTGTATTGAAAACTACAAGACATTAATGAAAGAGCTTGAAGACACAAATAAATGAAAGGATATTTTCTGCTCAAAGATTAGAAGAATCAATATCGTTAAAATGTCCATGCTACCCAAAGCGATCTACAGATTCAATGCAATTCCTATCAAAATTCCAATGAAATTTTTAATATAAATAGAGCAAATAATTCTACATTTGTATGGAACCACAAAAGACCCCATATATCCAAGGCAATCTTGATTAAGAAGAACAAAGCTGGATGCATCATGCGCCTTGATTTCAAACTATATTATTAAGCTACAGTAATTAAAACAGTATGGTATTGGCATAAAAACAGACACATAGATCAATGGAACAGAATAGAGATGCCAGAAATAAACCGACACATATTTGGTCAATTAATTTATGACAAAGGAGTCAAGAATATACAATGAGGAAAAGATGGTCTATCTCTTCAATAAATGATGTTGTGAACTGGACAGACACATGTAAAAGAATGAAACTCAATCACTATCTGAAACCATACACAAAAATTAGCTCAAAATAGATTAAAGACTTGAACTTAAGAACTGAAACTCTAAAACTCCTAGAAGAAAACATAGACAGTAACTTCCTTGACATCAGTCTTGGCAATGATTTTTTTAGTCTGACACCAAAAGCAAAAGCAACAAAAGCAAAAATAGGCAAGTGGGACTGCATCAAACTAAAAAGCTTCTGCATAGCAAAGGAATCCATCAGCAAAATGAAAAGGCAATGTACTGAATGGGAAAAATATTTGTAAATCATATATTTAATTAAGTGTTTATATTCAAAATATATAAAAAACTATACAACTCAATAGCAAAAACAAACAACCCAATTAAAAAATTGGCAGAAAATCTGAAAAGATATTTTTCCAAAGATATACAGATGGTAAACAGTTAAATGTAAAGATGCTCGGGCTTCCCTGGTGGCGCAGTGGTTGAGAGTCCGCCTGCTGATGTAGGGGACACGGGTTTGTGCCCTGGTCCAGGAGGATCCCACATGCCGTGAAGTGGCTGGGCCTGTGAACCATGGCCGCTGGGCCTGCGTGTCTGGAGCCTGTGCTCTGCAATGGGAGAGGCCACAACAGTGAGAGGCCCGTGTACCACAAAAAAAAAAAAAAAAAAAAGGAAAGATGCTCAACATCACTAATCATCAGAGAAATGCAAATCAAACTGCTGTAAGATATCACCTCCCACCTATTAGAATGGCTATTATCAAAATGACAAGAAATAACAAGTGTTGGTGAGAATGTGGAGAAAAGAGAACCTTAGTAAAGTTTTTCTGGGGTTGTAAATTGGTGCAGCCACTATGAAAAATAGTATGGAGCTTTCTCAAAAAATTAAAGAAAAAAAAACCTACCATATGATCTAGCAACTCCACTACTGGGGTATTTATCCAAAGATAACAAAAATACTAACTAGAAAAGATATATACATCCTCCTGTTCACTGAAGCATTATATTCAGTAACCAAGAAATGGAAACAACATAAGTTTCCACTGATGGATGAATGGATAAGGAATATGTGGTATATGCAAACAATGGAATATTATTCAACCATAAAAAAAGAATAAATTCTTGCCGTTCACAACAGCATGGATGGACCTCAAGGGCATTATGCTAAGTGAAGTAAATTAGACAGAGAAAGATAAATACTGTATGATAACCCTTCTATGTGGAATCTAAAACAAACAAACAAAAACAAACTTATAGATAAAGAAAACAGATTGCTGGTTGCCAGAGGTGCAGGATGGGAGAGAGGAGGTGGAAGAAACATGTAAAAGGTGTCAAAAGGTAAAAAAACAAAAACAAAAACTGAATGTCAGCAACAGCAACATAAAACTATTCTCGGGTCTCTCACCAGATCTACTGAGTCAGAATTAGCATTTTAACAAAGTCCATGTTGCTAAAACTAACGGCCATTTCCCATCTCTTTTGTCTTTTTTTTTAAACATCTTTATTGGAGTATAATTGCTTTACAAGGTTGTGTTAGTTTCTGCTGTATAACAAAGTGAATCAGCTATACATATACATATATCCCTAGATCCCTTCCCTCTTGCATCTCCCTCCCACTCTCCCTATCCCACCCTTCTAGGGAATACCGAGCTGGTCTCCCTGTGCTATGCAGCTGCTTCCCACTAGCTATCTATTTTACACTTGGTAGTGTATATATGTCCATGCCACTCTCTCACTTCATCCCAGCTTAACCTTCCCCCTCCCTGTGTCCTCAAGTCCATTCTCTACGTCTGCATCTTTATTCCTGTCCTGCCCCTAGGTTCCTCAGAACCATTTTTTTTTAGATTCCATATATATGTGTTAGCATACTGAATTTGTTTTTCTCTTTCTGACTTACTTCACTCTGTATGACAGACTCTAGGTCCATCCACCTCACTACAAATAACTCAATTTCGCTTCATTTATGGCTGAGAAATATTCAATTGTATATATGTGCCACATCTTCTTTATCTATTCATCTGTCAATGGACACTTAGGTTGCTTCCATGCCCTGGCTATTGTAAATAGAGCTGCAATGAACATTATGGTACATCCCATCTCATCTTAAGAAAGAAAGTGACACACATGAAGATTCTTTCCTGCTTGGTTTCTAGCACACTATGTTACCTGGTTTTCCTTTCATATCACTGGCTTCTCTTTCTTAAATCTCTTTACAGATTCTTCTTCATCTGTTTGAGGTCTAAATGTTGAAATGTCCTAGGTCTAAGTCTTTGTATTTAAAAAAAAAATCTATCTACACCTGTTCTTTTGGCCATCTCATTCAGATTCATGGCATGAATTACCATCTATGCATGGCTGACTTTCAAATGTGTATGTCTACATAGATATCTCCCTAGACCTTAACAGAACAAAACTCAGAAGCCAACTTGACATTTACACTTAGGGATGTAATTAACATCTCAAACTTACCATTTTCAGAACTGACCTCTTGATATGCTCTTCCTCCCCTTTATCATGCTTCTTCACCTGCCTTCTTTATCTGAATTAACTGAAATTCTACCTTTCCAATTGTGCCATATCAGAAACTTGAGGGTCATACTGGACTCCACCTTCTCTCTTTCCACACTATGTCTGGTTTCTCAGCAAATATTTAGAATGATCCTTCAGAACATATTCAGAATTTCACCACATCTCACCAGCACTTCTATTCCACCCAGATCCAATTCTCTACCAAATCTCATTTTAATTATTTTCATATATTCTTAACTAGTTTCCCAGTTTATACATTTGTCCATATTCTCAACGCAGTAGTCAGAAATTATAGAAATATGTGAGTCAAATCAAGCCAACTTTACGCTCTATTCCTTCTAATGGCTTTTTGTCACACTTAGATTAAAGGTCAATATGGTCTTAATACATTCAGACTGTTGTAACAAAAATACCACAAACTAAGTAGCTTATAAACAACATAAATTTATTTCTCACAGTTCTAGAGGCTAGGAAGTCCAAGATCAAGGCATCAGAGGATTCAGTGTTTGGTAAGAGCCCACTTCCGCATAGCTATCTTCTGGCTGTGTCCTCACATGGCAGAGGGGGCAAGTGATCTCTCCAGGGCCTCTTTTATTTTTTTTTGTTTTTTGGGGTTTTATTTGCGGTACGCAGGCCTCTCACTGTTGTGGCCTCTCCTGTTGCGGAGCACAGGCTCCGGACACGCAGGCTCAGTGGCCATGGCTCACGGGCCCAGCCGCTCCACGGAATGTGGGATCTTCGCGGACCAGGGCACGAACCCGTGTCCCCTGCATCGGCAGGCGGACTCTCAACCACTGCGCCACCAGGGAAGCCCCCAGGGACCTCTTTTGTAACAACACTAATCTGGTTCATAAGGGTGGATCCCTCATGACCTAATTACCTCCCAAAGGCCCACCTCAAAATATCATCACATTGGGGATTAGAATTTTAACATACGAATTTGGGAGAACCCAAACATCAGGCAGTAGCAAACATCTTACTGTGACCTACAAAGTCTTACCATATCTGGCTTCTATAAGCTCTTTGACTTTAATTTTATCACTCTCTTCCCAGTTTTCTTTGTCCAACTACAGGGGCCTCTTTACGGTTCCTCAAACATGCCCAGACCCCATTTGTCACAGACTTTTTGCCCCTGCTCTTTCCTTTTCCTGAAAGGGCCTTGCCCTGGATAGCACCATGAGTTCCTCTCCCATGGGTTCAGGTCTATTCTCAAAATTACTCTTCAGTAAAGAATTTCAGGCAACCCTATCTAAAATGCACTCTCCTACCCTCCCAATAAACTTTAGTTTTTTCATCACTGCTTTGTATTTTCTACTTAGTACTTATTACTGTCTAACATACCACATAATATTCTTCTTTTCTTCCATTTTTATCTGTCATCAATATAATTCTAAATAGAAAAAAATTTTGTCTGATTTCTTCAATGAAGAATCCCACAAACGTGAAATAATATAGTACATAATGACAAAACCTTTTACCTAATAGGCATATGAAAAATATTTATTAACTGAATGAAGGAATGAATGCTTCTTTCTTTTATCTTACCATTCTGCTGTCTCACAATTTCAGAGTGAACACTGGAGGGCTAACCATCACATCTATATTCTATGCAAAAAAAATTTTTTTTAATGAGGAAAGACCAAGTGCAAAATATTGTCTACAGCTAATTAAACTCCTTAAAAAAAGTTCCCAAATCCTCATACAATGGATCTCATCCACTTTTTATAAAACATAGCATATTAGGATTTTTAATCTATTTACATAAAAATTTGGTAGATAAATTTTCTTTTTTAATAGCCTTATTCAGTTTTAATATCAGAGTTAAGCCAACTTCCTTGATTTATAAAGGCTGTATTTTTCCTCAAATAGATTTTCTGACAAAGCTAGGACACAAATTCCCCTAGACATACTGAAGTTAATAAAAATAGATTATCTTTTTTTAAGTCAGAAGTGAATGATTTAATTTGTAAAAGATTGTGTACTCATCAGCAGAAGGGGCTATTTAATGCAAAGTTATATTTGCTTTATAGAAATAAAAACTTTATCTTTGGCCCCTTCATGTTAAAGACTCCATATGTTTCTAACTCATTGTAACTCACTACAATTTTTTTAATGAATACTGTTACCATTCACAGAGTTTTCCAAACACTGAGCCAGAATATAGTGATCTACCCAGATACTATTTCCCTCAGTCCCAAAGGCAGTGAAACCTTCCAGATACCATGTAAATATTTTTGTCATGTGTGCCATGAGTAGAAAGGGTTTGGAAAGCACTAGTCTAGGTATTTTCTTTGGATTTATAACAGCAAATAATCTCAGTTGCTAATTCCTCTCAAATAATTTAATAACTAGCAGGAGACTGAGTGAAACAAAATATAGTAATACAAACCAAAATTTAAATATTAATTAAACCTATATGAAGCTTAACATATAAAGTTTAATGGATTATTATGGAAAATGCAATTACCTTAATTCCCATACACACAAAGAATATTGCCTGAAAATCTTTATAATTCATTCCCAGCTAATTGTGTGGCTATTTGACAGTCCTAGAGCGAAGTATCAGCGTGCCCACCAGATACCTGTGTCATTTATAAATTAAGTATACTCAGAAATGGAGAGAGTTTTGTCCTCTGAAGAAACTATAGATAGCAATAGTCATGGTAGTTCCAGGCCTCATGAATTAACAGACTTCATGAACACACCTCAGGGCTTGTGGATATTTGGCCACTTGCTTTTATGCACCATATTCATCACTACGGTCACACTCTTAATACTAATGTTACTGTCTATTGTACTGACCACCTGTCTGATATGTACCCTCAAATCGTGCTATTCTTTCTAATATGTCAGTGTGGTCTTGAGAGCACATTATCACTCTACCAGTGCATTGCTAGTATATTAACAAGTAACACTAGCTTAGTTATAGTTCAAGAGGCTCTAAGATTTAAAGCCACAGAATATTTGAGCAAAGTGCTTTTCTTGTACAGTTTCTCATTTGATGCCCATCAGAGCCAAAAAAAGTTAGGAGAAACTAAATATTTTCATTCAAGTTTCACAGCTGAGAATGGTAAGACAAAGTTTTCTTTCCTCCTCACCATTAACCTCACCAAGTAAAAGAAATGGTTAGGGATAGGCTCTGGAATTCAGTCTCATTTCCAACACTCACTGATTCTGGAATATTTGTCCCATTGGTTAAAATCCCCAAGTCTGTGCTTCCTTGTCTGTCAAGTAAGATTAAAAAGAAAAATTACTGGGCTTCCCTGGTGGCACAGTGGTTGAGAGTCCGCCTGCCGATTCAGGGGACACGGGTTCGGGCCCCGGTCCGGGAAGATCTCACATGCCTCAGAGCGGCTGGGCCCATGAGCCATGGCCGCTGAGCCTGCGCGTCCGGAGCCTGTGCTCCGCAACGGGAGAGGCCGCAACAGTGAGAGGCCCGCGTACCGAAAATAAAATAAAATAAAATAAAATTTACCTCATAGAGCTATTGTGAGCACCACGTGAAGTAATTCTCATAAAGTCCTTAGAATAGGACTTGGAACAAGTTATGCAATGCATAAATGTTAGTGGATATTATTATTTTTTATTATTAATTTTTGAATTTTATTTTATTCTATTTTTTATACAGCAGGTTCTTATTAGTTATTTATTTTATACATATTAGTGTATATATGTCAATCCTAATCTCCCAATTCATCCGACCACCACCCCCTACCCCTCTTCCCCCCCTCAGTGTCCATACGTTTGTTCTCTACAACTGTATCTCTATTTATTCCTTGCAAACCGGTTCATCTGTACCATTTTTCTAGATTCCCCATATATGTGTAGCAGAACTTCCTACATATATCCTCCAGTTTCAATAGTCTATACTTCTACAACTGGCCAAATCATTTATTTGATCCCCTTCCTCCTCATTAAATCTCTTTTAGTTGTGGCATTTTTATTTAGATGTGTTAATAAGTCAAATGTTTATTCTCTTCCAGCAGTTATTCTGTCACATCCAGAAGAATTTGCATGTCACTGATATTATACATTATTAGATTGTTAGTTTCTCTCTCAGGGCAATTTTATTTTCAAGTTTTTGAGCCTTAAGTTACTCTTGATTTTTGCTATTCCACCCTACACATCATTTATTGCCCATAAGATGGAAAAGTCATATTTGGGCTTAAAGTGAGATTTGAAAGAAAGGTTAGAGGTTAGAGTAGAACTATTCAAACTGGGTTATAATGAATCCATTTGTGACACATTGTGGGATTATTGGATGTAAGAGAAGCACAAATTCAGCTAGGTGTTAAGATTTAGATGGCTCTGATTCATGTCGTACCATGTATCAATTTGACAGTCAGACAAACCTTACCCAAATGGAATCCAATCTCAGAGCCTTAAGAGATTTGCCCATTCCTAATTAGTGGAAAAGTAGGAAAATATCATATCCCTACTGCCCTCAGGAAAAAGAAGAAATGCAATTTGTTAATTGTCAACTGCCAGACTGTGCCCTTTACTTGTCAGTCAGAAGGATAGTTCTGGTTACTAATTTGATCCTTTAGTACAATAGAAGAAAGGCAGTGAGTAAAAATATTTTCACTAGTGGATGTTATAATTCAACAGATATCAGGAATAATTACCATTAATTCACTCACATGAGGTCATATTGAAAATTCACATCTGGGTTAGTGTTTACAAAGATTTCATTTGTGACCTTGAATAGTGTTACCAAAGGTGTTAATGCAATGAGAGTTTACCAATGTATGGAAGTTCTCCTAAGCATAACTTACTTATGATCATCCACACTAAGTCTGCACTTCATAAATCTATGCAGAAACTTAAATGAAGACAATCTAATTGTGCAAGCAGGGAAAATATGTTCTGATGAAAACTTGGGTTTTTTTAATATTATAGAAGAAATAAATTCTTTAATTTTACTAAACTGAGGGAAGAACCTGTTCAAAGGTTTGAAATATTTTCAGAAAATGCCAAATAAGTTAGTTATTGGCTTGCAGATAAAATATGTAAATCAATGCTATCCTGAATTTATGTTTATCAACCTCAGCTGTACCTCCAAAGTTAAATTCCAGTCTGACTACATTTTCCTGATAAGTTCTGACTCACTGACCCGGTTGATAGTTTCAGACCTACCCCTTGTTCCACCTTCAACCCCTGACTCTTCTCTAACCCCCACTCTCAGCAGATGATCATTTCTCATAATTCACACAGAAAACTGAAGCCATCAGCTCACTACTTCTTCAACTGTGGGCCACAAAACTTATGAATTCCTTTAAGTCTGCCTTGTATCTAGATTTTTCTTATTATTTAAACAAACTCAAGATACTACCCTATTAAAAAAAATACAAAGCAGAAACATTATTGAATTCCTCAGGCTCATAAAACTGTTACTTCATCTTTCTCCTTCCCTTCATAGTCATAATGCTACAACTATCTCTATTAGCTACCTTTCCTTCTTCAATCTAGATTTACTCTTGAAACCACTGGCTCTGACTCTCATACCTAGGCAACTAAAACACTTATTTTGTTCAGGAATGGTGGCTTGAGGTCATTGTAGGCAAGCTCCCCAGTGAAGAGGAACAAATTTAGATAACTAATACTTCTCATTTTCAAAACTTAGTACAAAGCTAAAGTAATCAAGAAAGTATGGTACTGGTAGAAGAATAGTCATAGATAAATGGACAGAATTGAGAATCCAGAAATAAACCCTTACACTTATGGTCAATTGATTTCAACAAGAATATCATACTAAGACAATTTAGTGGGGAAAAGAATGGTGCTGAATGTTCACATGCAAAAGAATGAAGTTGAATGCCTCCCTTATACTTCACACAAAAATTAACTCAAGATAGATAGCAGAAATAAATGTTAAAGGATAAAAACTAGAACACTCTTAGATGAAAACATAAGGATAAATCTTGACCTAGGTTAGAAAACCTAGGATAAATCTTGACCTACTTAGATATGACACCAAAAGCATAAGACAAAAAAGGAAAGATAAATTGGTCTCCGTTAAAAAAACAAAACCTTTGTACTGCAAACAATAACATTAAAAATATCAAAACATACAGGCATGATGAGAAAACATATGTTTAAATCAAATATCTGATAAAAGAGTAAATCCAAAATATATAAAAAACTCCTACAACTCAATAATACAAAGTAAATAATATTATTTTATGACTCAGTAACAAAAAGAAATAATATTTTAAAAAATAAAGAATCTCATTATACATTTCTCCAAAGAAGGTACACAACTGGCCAATGAGCACATGAAAAAATCTTCAACAGCATTATCTATTAGGAATATGGAAATCTAAACCAGAATCAAATACCACTTCACATACCCCATAATGGGTATAATCAAAAAGGCTAGATAATAAGTGGAGTCAAGGATATGGAGAAATTGGAATCTTCATACATTGCTGGTGAGAATGGAAAAAGGTGAAGCTGCATTAAAAAACAGTTTGACAGTTCCTCCAAATGTTAAACATAGAGTTACTTTGTGACCTAGCAATTTCATCACCAGATACACATCCCAGGTAAATGAAAATACAGTCCATGCAAAACTTGTACATTGATGTTTATAGCAACATTACTCATAGTAAACAAAATTGAAAATAACCCAAATATTCTTTAACTGATGAAAGGATAAATAAGATAATAAAATGTCATGTACTATTATAATGGAATAAAATTCAGCAATAAAAAGTAATGAAGTACTGATACAACATGGATAAACCGTGAAAATGTTATATATAATATAAATCTTAATGTCATATAAAAATTATCCCAAGTCTTAAAGATTTAGTATAAAAATGACTTTAAGTCCTTGCCAACAAATGACACATTTTAATTAGATTTTTAAACAATTTTATATCATTATAAAGATTTAGATTTATATAAAAGTTTACATTTCAAAGTAAAATAAAGTATAATACATTATTATAGTTTATATAGTGTTTCTTTGTGTGTGTGTGTTTTCCTTCTGATTTTTTTTTAACATCTTTATTGGAGTATAATTGCTTTACAATGGTGTGTTAGTTTCTGCTTTATAACAAAGTGAATCAGCTATACATATACATATATCCCCATATCTCCTCCCTCTTGCATCTCCCTCCCATCCTCCCTATCCCACCCCTCTAGGTGGTCACAAAGCACTGAGCTGATCTCCCCGTGCTATGCGGCTGCTTCCCACTAGCTATCTATTTTACATTTGGTAGTGTATATATGTCCATGCCACTCTCTCACTTCATCCCAGCTTACCTCTCCCCCTCCCCATATCCTCAAGTTCATTCTCTACATCTGCATCTTTATTCCTGTCCTACCCCTAGGTTTTTCTGAACCATTTTTTTCTTTTTTTTTAGACTCCATATATATGGGTTAGCATATAGTATTTGTTTTTCTCTTTCTGACTTATTTCACTCTGTATGACAGACTCCAGGTCCATCCACCTCACTATAAATAACTCAATTTTATTTCTTTTTATGGCTGAGTAATATTCCACTGTATATATGTGCCACATCTTCTTTATCCAATCATCTGTCAATGGACACTTAGGTTGTTATGATGTCCTGCTTTACCTACAGTTACCTTACTAATCCATCAAAAATTCCCATGAAGAAATAGCAATTTTTCTCCATCATGCAGAAGGGTACATGGAGGCAAAGTAGTTTAAATGATAATCTCCAAATGATACGTGATAATTAAATAGAATAATTATTTATCTGGTATTTTCTAACAATGTAATTAGAGTTATTCTAAAAGAAAAAGGCACTTTTATCCATAGTAAATAGATGGAGAGGAGAATTAAGGCAATTTAAATAAGGAAGGGGAAAGGGAAAATTTTCTCAGTTTTCTAAATATTTTAGCTGAGTTCATTTTAAGTCTAGAATCACATGAATAATTAACTAATTTCTTCATTTCTGTGTATATTTGACCTCAATAGCATGAAGTTTTATGCCTATCAGAAGCATCCAGACAATCGCCGCCCATTTTACCTTGCCACGCACCTTCATCCAAATAAATAGAGAAAGAATTCGGATTTGTAAGTTCAACTATATTTTAATCCTCATATTTATTTTCCTTGATGGATATTTTAAAGCTAATTAGGGCTTCCCTGGTGGCGCAGTGGTTAAGAATCCACCTGTCACTGCAGGGGACACGGGTTCAAGCCCTGGTCCGGGAAGATCCCACATGCTGCAGAGCAACTACGTCTGGCCGCGACAACTACTGAGCCTGTGCTCTAGTGCCCGCGTGCCACAACTACTGAAGCCCACGTGCCTAGAACCCGTGCTCTGTAACAAAAGAAGCAACCGCAATGAGAAGCCCGTGCACCGCAATAAAGAGTAGCTCCCGCTCGCCGCAACTAGAGAAAGCCCATACACAGCAAAGAAGACCCAGCGCAGCCAAAAATAAAAGAAATAAATTTAAAACAAAAAAGGTGAATAAGCACTAAAAATTCATCTTTCAATAAAAAATCTAATTAAATTAATTCTCAAAAAATTCTTCAGTATAGATTTTGATTCTCATCATGCAGGAAGAGAGGTTGAAAGTAAGCTTATCACAAGAAAAAAACATATATCTATTTTCCAAAGAGAAAAGATTGCTGACTTGTGCATTTCTAGTGAGCAAATATTAAGTAGTCTGAACTTCTTCAGATGTGGTCAGAATGCAAATTAGATAGTAGACCCACACATTTACCTATGTAAACTAACCAATGGAAATTCTCTGGATTTCTACACAGGCTGAAAACAATTCAGCTTTCTACCACATTTTGGTATTTAGTCAACATTTCAGGTTTTCTTTGAAGGTCAATGAAAACTAATGACTAAATATGGGTACAAACAATTGAGAAGTTTTTTCCCCTCAAGGATATAGACTAAAACTATCTTCCAATGAGAAATAAAAAACAGAAGACAAGGTTTATGTCTGGATTATCTAGATTTATTACCTACTTTGAAAAATGTTCTACTTCACTCTTCACTCAGCTTAGAGAAAGATAATCCTTTAAAAATATGGTTTAAAAAAAGATGACTTTCAAATTTACATTCTCCTTTAGCTGTTGTATTACTAAAAGAAATAAATCTTCAAAGTGCAAAAGAACTGAATCAGTGCTTTCTGCACTAAAGTACTTATCTTTGAGGTTTTGATTCAGATCATATTGAGATTGACCAAATCTATTATATATGGGTTTATACTGAATATACAAAAACATTATTTTTACATTTTGCTTTGTTCCACTGTCTCTGTCACGATTATAATTTCTAAGATATGTCATCATATTTATTCATATTTATGAAAGAGTAGAGCAATTTTTTTAATATTTATCAAAATAGCATATTACATATTCATATATAAAATATTTGAGAAAATCACCTTCCTTGAAACAAACTATAAAAGCCTTAAAGCTCTACAGTGACAGACTTGGTCGGCCACACAGCCGGTGTAGAATTGGATTCAGCATGATTATTTCTGGGCAATAATTCAGAGCAAATAACATCAAGGAAGGCTCACGTAAATCCAGATGGAAAAAGTGGATTTAAATCAAACTAATAGGTTGCAAAATATATGAAATATGCTTTGTACTGTGCCTTGGAGACACATGGCCAAATCCATATTCAAAAAGTAAAAACAAACCAGAGTGATTTGAGGAATAAATTACTTGTCATCGTGATCTTTAAAAATGCCAGAATTTAAGGCAAAAATATAATCCTAACATTTATTGCAGCAAAAATAAATGTCAACATATCAGACTTAACTGGCAAAGACTTGTGGTAGCATTTCTACAGAATGAAAGGAACATGACAAGCTGTATTTCACATTTATTAGAATGAGATTTGGTCTTCTTTGCCATAAGCAGTAGATTTAAGCAATTTATTTTAATTTACTTCATGGTATTGAAGAAAACATTGACTCAGATAAGAAAAAAATGCCATATAATCTTGTTCACTGAAGCAATCCATCAATCTCAGAAGCTAAATATGTATGATGACAACACCAAGCCTTTATAGTTAGAAAGAAGAATTGAGTACAAAATGGCTGTGACATAGTCCATGTCCCAGGCAGCATATATGAGTGGGAAATTCTGCATGGATGCATAGTCATACATAATATATACAATAATTTTCTTGTATCTTTCCTTCATATTGCTGCAAAGCTGACAGTGAATAATGCCCAGGCCTAAGAATGTCCTTAACTTATCCTACCGAAGTAGGTTCCTTTTTATAAAAGTTGTAATTTATATATGTACTAAATACGTAATTGTTAATTGAGTACCATTCGCCCAAATAAACAAGGTTTCTGGGCTTTTACATATTTGATACTTTGCAATCCATTTAAAGGAAATATCTCCTCTATATTCTATAGATAGAGAATATTCATAAAATTCAGAAACTATGGACAAAATGACAAGCATACTTTCTGAAGACTTGATAAAGATCAAGCATAACAATGTTTATCATATTAAAATGTGTAGAGCTGACTACATAAAGCCAATAGGTACATAAACATAATAAATATGTATGTATATAAATCCAAATGTTTGCTTACACATTGAGTGTGCATAGATAAATACATAAATACCTTTTTCAGGAGGGCAAAAACTAAGTTTTTATTTGCATGAAGGAATGTGCAATTATACATGCAAATCTTGAAATTTCTAGTATGAAAATTAGTAATTTCAACACACTGCACTCTGCAAAGGTATTTACATTTAAATATGAATCCACTTAGCAGTTAGGTAGTAAACAAAATTTCACCTGTCTAAGCATAAATGTGTTTTGTATAAATATTCTAAATGTTGAAAAACTATGTCATTATATGGACTCAGCATATGCTACCATGCTGCTAGTAAACACCAACAAGAAATTAGATAAAGTATTTTGATATTCTCTTGCCCAGATACCTACTATGGAATTTTTATTTTAAAAGTCACTACTTGAAAATGAAGACCTTAACAATAAACATTTTATATGCATTTGTTTGAACATTTAATGTTAATTTTAAATGCCCAAATTCTTGCCCCAAACAACCTGAAAAATAGTACTTTCATATTGTTTGGGGCAAGAGTGAGAAGTTTAGTACAAACTAGGGATATAGTATGGCAAAATTTACTGTTCTCCTTAGTTTATATATACTCTATATATTCTTCTGCCAAATTAATGTGTGTTATAAAAAATAATAAATAAATTGTGTTGTAGAAATTCATCTTTCAATAATGCAATTCCATCCACCATTTACAATTTTTTGTTTTCATTTTTGGCTGCAACATACTGAGAAATCTGTTTTGATTAATGAGTGAAATAGCTCACTTATGATGAGTTTGCTAAATCTGAACATCTATTAGTCCATTCAATGAAAAAAAAATTAGTATGCACATAGCCCAGTGCCAGGCATATTGTATATAGTTTATGAATATATGTAAAACTCTTCTATGACAACTAGTGAACTAAGTGCTTCAGATTCAGAACACCTGACCGTCAAAACTCTCCTAGTCTAGTGAAGAATACAGGCAAGTCAAATTCAGCATGATGAGTGATACAGTAAGAGTATGAAAATGGAGGAAACACCTAATTCTCGTTGATCAGACAACCATTGGGTCAAAGGGAATTATAAGATTGTAGCTATGAAAGAGGGCATACATGAAAAGTGATACATAACCTGGGGTTTGAAAGATAAGTGGAGGTTATCTAGGTGGGTGAGTATGTTCTGTTGGAGAACAAATATGGCATGATATGGTATGATATGACATGTTCTATTTGGAGAAATGCAACTGGCAGCATTAGGAGACATCAATACTAATAATTGTTAAAAGCTATAGTTAAAGCTGTAGGTAATTTTTGTCTTTCTCCTGCCGTATATTATCATTTCCCTTCACTCAGATAAAAAGGGAATCTAACTGCCTAACCAAAAGCAAAATAAGTTACCAGTTAAAGAGTCAAGGGGTTTGCACATAAAAACATTAAAAATGTATGACTCCTTTGAGTAAAAATAAAACCAAGTCAAATGAAACAACATTTTAAGTTTAAACAGAAAGAATTATTACTTTAAAAATAGGGATTTTTAAGATCAATGGTAAGTTTTTAAAAATTATAATGTGAATATAAATATTTTTGTTAGTTTCCTTCCAAATATGAAAACTATATTTTAATTAGAAGTCACATGTAATTCATCTTTCATGTTTGTTTTATATAATATACTAAAGGTATCTTCTGATTAGTCACTTTTATTTGATATTTTATTACTCCTGCTAACAGATAACATGATGGTCAAAAAAAAATCTTGGGAATTATTTTTAAGTATAATATTAATATTATAACTTTTGTATTAATAACTATACATTGCTAATCTCCTACATCTAATCAGGCAGATTTTCAACTCACAAAAACTCAGCTGGAAACTTTAAGTGAATCTTCGGAAGTCCATTAAAACTCTTAGCTGTTTAGTATCTTTACTACATGATGAATGATACTGACTTTTCATTAGAGTAGGTATGTGTGTAGGATCATTTCTTATTATCAATGCTAAAAGTTTACACTTCCCACTTGGTGTTCTCAGGCTCTCTTCCTTACCTAAGACTCTGCAATGGCCACACAACAAAATTGGTTTTTGTCCCGATGGGATTAATATTAGAAGCCTCCTGATTGCAAGGGTATTTGGCCTCACTGCTGGCTATGCCTCCTGATGCCAGCTTTGGCTATAAGCCTGGGCTCTTGAGCTCCATCATTATCCTCCCATAAGAACTCTATCCATTTTGTGTAGGTTTGACAATTGCCTGCTCATTGTTTCTTGTTGTTTTTTATTTGTATGTATCGGTTCCCTTTGGCCATCAAAACTATACTCACTCTTACACCTATCTTGATTCATCCTGACATACAGCTCTATCAATTAGCATTTCCTCTTCTTCAACTTCAAATAAATGGATTCATGCAGTGCATATTCTTCAGTGTCTGGCTTCTTATGCTCAAATTTTTCTTGTGAGATACATTTATGCTTTTGGAATACAGTAATGGTTTCTTTTTTTCCACTGTTGTATGGTATTTTATCAAGTTGTATGTATAGCAGTCAAATTAGGTATGCTCAAATATAACTCAGTAATTCTATTGTCAACGAAATGAAAAGTAAATCAGTATAAAGGATCATGTACATAGATACTAAACCCACTGTTATGAGTGGTAGTAGGGCAGTGGACGCCATCTGCTTCTCCCCATCTTTGGAGCAGTGGGCAGGTAATTGTGAATATAAACCATGAAGGTATTCACAACAGTTAAAAGCAATTAACTAACAATTCTTCAAACCACGACTAAAGTAAATATATGTTACTAAAGGGAAAAATGACGTGGAGAGTAAAATATATAATTACCAAAATAAAAAGTGCAAATGCATACAAAGAAAAGAGTGATGCCCATTTTCAAGAACACAGACTAACAAATAATGCATTAAACACATTAGAATGGCTGTCTGTGGAAAGTGGATTGGGGTGGGGGAGAAAATGAAAGAAACGAGAGACAAACTTTGAAAGAATAAATGATAATATTTCAGGCACTGAAGCTATATGATTAATTCATTACTCCAAACCTGAGGTCCAACAAAAGAAAAAAAATATCTAATCTCTCCAAAATATTTGTTTCTTAAATATATCTTACTATAGCTACTGCCATAGTCCAAGATGCACTTGTGTCTTAAATGGACCACTGAAACACTTTTCTGTTTCATGCTTTCACTCTTTCACCCCTGTGGTCCTTTCTTCACCCAGCAATCACAGTGAGTTCTTTGAAACTTGAATCCTGTCAGATCCCTTTCCCTTCCTTGTTTAAAATAGCTGATAGAATTTCCTATTAGACTACTTCAGTCAAACAATTGAGTTGATTGGTATATGTTGTCACAAGAGAGATCAAACACCATGGGAGAAATATTGGGCATCTCCATAGGAAGATATTAGAAGGGACTGGTTATAAAATTTGGACTTGTGTTGAGTGATTTTAGGTAAGGCTCATGGAAGCAAGACTTTGCTTTGGACTGGGTACTGACAAAAATGGGACAATTTTTATCATTCATTATCTCAATAATTTGCACTAGTTGGCAGAAGAAATTTAGAAAAGTTAAAGCTATATCAAATTCTTTACCAAAAAGAATGAGCAGACATTCATGTTAGTCAAGCGACAAGATACTTGGTTATATTTGTGGTTTGCAGTGTGTTATTGGTTTTGTCTATGAAATGGTCTTTTGTCTCATGCCATCACAGTCACAGAGTGACATTATCTGAACTTGGCAGTAAAATTTTTGTGTTTAGTAGGAGAAAACCGTAACCTAGTTTTTTAATGCCGGGACAAACAGCTCAAAGATTTCTTTTCTTTTCTTTTCTTTTTTTTCACTTTAGTTTTTTAATCAAGGCAGATGAAGTCAGGTTTCAGGACATTAATTCATGATATCTAGATCTTTACCATTGCCAACATTGTTCAGGAAGGTATTGAGAGAATATGGTGTACAGTTGGATACAATTTGGCCCTCTTTGATCTTTTTGTTGCAGACTGAATATTTGAGTTACCTGTTGTGTAAATGGCTGCAGAATAACACGTAAGATTCAGAATACATGGACCAACTGTAACACAAACAATTGCCGAAAACAAAGTGGCCATCATTCTCTGTAATTGATTCTGATTCCAGGGTCTTACACAACCAAACCCAGGCAATGAAAACATGTCACAAAATGCAGCTAGGACTTTTTTAGTTACAGAATTGTAGAAACTATGTGTATAGAAAAACACAATTTAATAACGATAAAAAAAAAAGAATTAGTTAACGGCAAAGACACAAAAATGAGTATAAAATATATAGCTGAATCACAATAATGGCAGAGCACAAGAGCAATGGAAGGAAGCAATGGTATCTTAATCTGAGTGATGAACAAGATAATAGGGCTCTAGAGATACATTATATCTTGAATGGTCCAATGTTCTTTTTTTTTTTTTTTGCCACACCAAGTAGCATCTGGGATCTTAGTTCCCCCTCCAGGGATAGAACACATGCCCCCTGCAGTGGAAGCATGGAGTCTTAATCACTGGACTGCCAGGGAGGTCTCTTGAATGGTCCAATGTTCTTTATGATGCCTACTGAGTTTTCTGCTCTTCATCCTTTTCTGTGTCTCCTCACTCTGGACTTCCAGTACTGCAGACAGCCTGAATAATCACTGGTACACCTCCAGTACCGAGAAGAGACTGTGTAAGAGTGATCACTAAATATTGAAAAAAGAATGAAAAGAGTGTATCTTTCTTGCTGAAAGAACCTAAAACACAACCTGCATCATGACTCACATTCACATATAATTTTCTCAGATACATTTCTCCATCTCCAAGGATAAAATCTTTGCGTAGACTGTGGGAAATGAAGTTGAACAACTGCAATTGCATCTTCATGGAGCTGCCTTTTAATGTGTACTATATCGTATTGTTTTTCCATGATATACATGTAAGCTCCTCATTGAAAATAGCCATTACCCTTTCCAGGTATCAGCAGTCATACCTTCAGGCTACATTCTTTATTTGCAGCATGTCTATGTTTTGTTAAATTTAAAAGTTACTTCACCAAAGACTTGATATTTATCTTCTACCCAGGTTTTCAAAGAGCCTCAGTTCACAGTGAAAAGCTTAGGTCACTCAAAGCTAAGAGAAACTGAATAAATAAACACACACACGTGTAAACACAAAATCATGCACCCTGCATAAATCATAATTATTCACTTAGTCTTTATAATTGAAATGAAGTAGGACTAGAAATACTGTACAATACCTAATTTTAGAATAATCGTCAGCAGTGTGATTGCTTGTCCCTAAGATCCGTAATCACAAAATGTCTGAGATAAAATGGATAGAGACATTATGTCTCTACCACATATGACATTATGTCTCTACCATCTATGACATTATGTGGTACCACCCTCTCATTTTCCAGCTGAAAAAAAATAGGTTTCAAAATCAAGTGACCTGATGTCATATTCTAAGTATTTATCTTGATGTGATTACCACTGCCCTGCCTGTGTTGTCTTACTATATTATATTTTTCCCTCTCTCCTTCCTACCATGAAAATAGTGTCGTCTGCCTACATTAAGTGACTTGACCAGGCTTTGTTTATTGTTGAGGCTTGATACCACCATCCAGGCTCAGCGTCACACAGCTCTCTGTGCATGAGACCTCTACGAGTGGTTTTAATGATTAATCAATGTATGTACAGCTCTTTGAAAAATATCTGAAAATGAGTAAACATTTAGTAAATTTTAGGTGCCATAATTATGCCTAACTAGGCTGTGAGATTTCTATACCCTTACAACATATACTGTATCCCTTCTATGAGCTGGCATTCCAATTTCTGGAGAAATAAATGGATTATTCATTGCCCATTCTGATGCAACTTTCAGTCTCCTGGAAGTGTGAGATGACAAACTGGTAAATTCTAATTTGCATAATAAGTTTTATGAAATGAATATTAGCAGGACTTATAAGAATACAGAGGAAAAGTGAGTGCTTAGAGAATGAGCTGTTATATCAAATCTTGTTAGCTCTTTTTTTCCCCAGATATATAGAATTATTTTTATTGCATTACGTTAGGTAGTTCAACTATGTGAAGAGGATGTGTATGGGTGGTGAGTAGCCAAAGGAATTAGGTCAGTTGTTGTTATTGATATCTATTCTTACTATTTCCTTTTCTCTGTTTGCTTTACATTTATTTTGCTCATTTTCTAGTTTCTTGGGATAGAAACTTAGATTAAGACATTTTCTCTTTTATAATGCAAGCATTTAGTGCTATAAATATCCCTCTCAGCTTCATTCTACATATGTTAATTTATTTTTATTATTATTAAGTTCTCTGTATTTTTTATTTTGAGACTTCCTTTTCGATTTATGGATATATTAGAATTGTGTTGCCAAACGCCCAACTGTTTGTAGAATTGCCTGATATATTTCTATTACCGATTTCTAGTTTAATTATTTTATGATCAGTGAGCATAATCTGTATGATTGCAATTCTTTGAAACTTGTTGAGTTTTGCTTTATATCCAAGGTGTCATCTATCTTGATAAATGCTCCATAAATGTTTGAAAAAAAAGATGCACTCTTCTATTGTTGAATGGAGTGTTCTATGTATGTCAATTAGATTTTTTGGATGGTTATTTAATTCAGTTCTATATCCTTGATAACTTTCCACCTATTATTTCTACAAATTAATGAAAATGAAATGTTGAAATGCCAAAGTAGAAATGTAGATATGTCAATTTCTCTCCCATCTCTATCAGATTTTGATTTATACATACTGTGGCTCTGTTGTTTAGTGTCTAAACATTTAAAATTGTCACGCCTTCTTGGTAGACTGATCCTTTTATTACTATGTAATGTCTCTTTTTGTCTTTAGTAATTTGTTTTACCATGAAGCCTACTTTATCTAATAATAAATGCTTTTTTTAAGGTAATATTTACATGGCATATCTCTTTTCATTCTTTTACTTTCAACCTACCTGTTTCATTATATTTTAAGAGTTTCCCACAGACAGCATACTGTTGGGTTATTTTTTTCCACACTGCCAATTGTCAACCTTTGTGTTTTCACAGGTGTAAACCATTTGCATTTTAGATAATTATTGTTCCATTAGATAATTATTCATAAACATTTAGATAATTACTTTATTAATTGTGACATTTTATATTCTCTCGTTTGCTTTCTCTGATTCAAAATCCTCCTTTTTTCTTACTTTCTTGTGGTTTACTCAAACATTTTTATAGGATTCTATCTTCATTTATTTATAGTGTATTTGAGTATATTGCTTATTATAAATTTTTTTTAGTTTGCTCTAGTTATTACAATATACATAAACAAGTAACTCTTTGAAAAGAAGCATAGAAAATGTACTTCCACTGAGGGCTTTTTATTCTCCTCATCTTTTAAATAAAATTGTCTTTGATGTTTCTACTACATGCATTGAATACATCAGATAGTATTCTGATGTATTGTGATGTGCTTAATTATGATGTGTTTTCATATAGATTTTGTTAGGTTTATCCTACTTGGAATTCACTGAACTTCTAGAATCTGTAGGTTTATGTCTTTTATAAAATGCCAGAAGTTTTCTAGTTTACTATTTATTCAAATACATTTTTAACAACACTTTCTCTTCTCTACATCTAGGACTCTAATTATATGAATGTTATTTTTGTTATTGTCACACAGGTCCCTGGAACTCTGTTGTTCTTTTTTGTAATCTATTTCTCTCTGCTTTCCAGATGGAGTAAATTCTACTGACCTATCTTCAAGTTCACTGATTTTATCTCTGTCAACTCAACTCTATTATGGAGCCCATCTAGCAAGATATATTTTACCTGTTGCAAGAGTGTCTATAATTGCTAGGGAAGCATTTTACTTTAAAATCTTTGTCAGATAATTTCAACATCTAAGTCATCTCAGTATTAGTTTCTCTTGACTTATTCTCTCAGTCAGAGTGTGATTGAGCTGGTTCTTTTATAATGAGTGATTGATAATTGTATCCTGGATATTTGGGGTATCAGACTAAAATTCTGGTATTTTATTTAGCAGGCAGTTACTCTGTTTAATTGTAGTGCACAGGTCCTGGTGAAGGTAGATGCTCAGCTTTCTATTGGGTTCTGTTGATACTACCCTCAAAAAAGTGGAGCTCTGTCTCACACTACTCTGTTACAGTCAGGTGGGCATACAAGCAGCTCCCAGCTGGGCACTACCAGAATGGGAGGGTAAACCAAAGTGATGACTAGTCCTTGTTCACACTGCCTTATTCAGTCTTGATGCTGATGAAGGAGTGTGAATGTTCAGTTTCCCACTAAGTCCCACTGAAACTAGGTGCCAGGGGAATTTGGAGTGCTGAAAAGCCCCAACTCATACTGCCTTGTTCAGACTCTGGACTCTGCTGAAACACTCTGGCAGAGGAATCAAAGCACTGCCTGTTTCCACTAAGCAAAGGATGGAAGATTAGCTTCCTGCTTGCTAGATGAGCACCACCACCAGGTGAGAGTTTGGAGCATGATTCCCTGCTTCTGCAAGGTGAGCGAATGGGCTGGAAGACCAGCTGCTCAGTCCTGCTAAAACCTCAAAGGTAAAAGTGCACATTTTCTGCTGATGTTTGGCTGGAATAGAGCAGGTATTTCCAAATTGCTTCCTGTTGGTAGTCGACTGTTTTCCTCCATTTGGCTAGAGAAATGAGGCTTTTCCTAGAGCTATTTTCATCTGTGCCTATTGGCAGGTCCAGATTGGAGGCTTCTGGAACTCCCTTTTCCAGAAGGGAAATGTGAGACAACTAGCTATTAGACTCATCACCATTTCATTCCTCGCATTCTAAGGTCCTTAGGCAGTCTGCTCCCTTCTTTCAAACTTTTAAAGTTTCTGTACACTGGTTTGTTATATTATTTCCAGGGTTTTTTAGTAGTAAAAGGAAGGTTTTGGGAGGAATAGGGCTACTTTATATTCACCAAATCTTCAGATTAAATGTCAGATAATTTTCCAGGATAATTGAATAAAACATTGAGGATTTACTCTTATATACAAGGGATAGCAACCTCTGTGAATACTGTTCTCCGTCATTAACTTTATACCTTGATTCAGTCTCTTAAATGTTCTGAATTTTGTCTCCTCGTGAAATGGAATAGATGATTTGAATTGAATAGTCGTGAAACAACACACTGAACACAAATATTAATATATACATTGACCTACTTCTCTCATTCTTGTTCTTGCTCCCATCACTTTTCGTCTCTAATCCTATATATAACTTATTCTTATTTCTAAAAGCAACCTGTCCTCTTCCCTCTAGCCCTATATACTTAGAACATACTTTCTATAGAGAAAATGTCTCCTGGGACTCTATTGCTGTCTTACGTGTTTGGTATTCCAAGAAAACCAAGGACAGTGCTTTGAATAGATGAAATATCTTTTGGCCTGTGTCATAGAACTTGTGATAAAACAGCTTGAAACCATACACCACAAAAATTTCACCCGAAAACTCATTTTTGTTGGATAAGGCATTGTCTTATCTGGGAGATGTCTCACTTGACATCCAATCAGTGCCCATTAATGAATTAATGTTTTATTTGTGTTACTTGACACGTTAAAATAAAAAGAAGGGGTCATATGGAAATAAGACATAGATTGTGATGGAATAAAGAAAATTCTGGACTATGCCTGTAGGCAGTGAATGTGATATAAGATGGTAGTAGACATAAGGTAATCTATTAGTACTCTTCTGAAAGAGTTCGGGCTGGGGTAAATGAAGGTAAAGGCTGCTCTGACCTAGGAGAGGTGTGAATAGGATAGAACCATGGGAATTTAAAAAACATTGTTATAGAATTTTCACAGATTTGAAGGTATGCAAGAAAATAACTTATTTTGAAATTACTTTTGGTGGCTAGTTTGTGTTCTTTTTACCTGAACATGTTCTGAGACTGAGCCATATGTAACGTTTTTGATTCAGGGCATCCGGAGAATCCCTGAAATAAGGCCTTAGATAATAAGGTTTGTCATTTTGCAGGCAGGACTTTTTGTTAAATAAGATCCCAAAGTCTTTGAGATAATTTAAGCAAAGATGTTAAGAGGAGAAATACTGGTGAAGCAGATGAGGCACAATATAGTGTCAGATGATTTATACATAACTCATGATAATTATCTCAAATTTCATCTAAGTTAAGGCAGCCTAAATCCATGTCATTGTGATACAAAGTCAGACAATGAATAAGACTGTGGCAATTTTCTGAACTTCAGTGGCCTAAAACTATTTCAATGATATGGAATTAAGAATAAACTTCTAGGTCCAATATAATTCATATTCAACCAAACAGGAATTTTGTTTGTTTATTTAAAATGATTTCAATATTTAACTTATAAAGTACTAATCTAATATTCTTTCCCTTAGGGTTTTTGTACTCTGGCATATCAACTGATCTTCTTTTGTTATTGTCTATAGTTACACTTCTTCTTTAAAAAATGATTGAACCATGCATTCTGTTAGTTCCCTAAATTAGCTATTTCTCAAATACATCTGTACATGTAAATGTAATCTATACATGGCATGGAATGATAAAATAATGCCTTAATATTAACTTTATATTTTAATTTAACACAGGAAAAGTTAATTTATATATCAGTGTTATGCCAACAAGATCAAATGGACTTAGAAACGCATTTTTTTAAACTTTTTCTGATTTCAAGATTACTATTTTAGAATAAAACTAATGATATTGCATTAATAATATCTCATTTGTCCCAGACAACCATTTAACCAATCCTGTCAACACTTTTTAAAATCCCTTACATTCATTTTTAGGTTTGGATAATAAAAATTCATCTCTTGCTGTTATGAAATATGTATAGTCCTTTCAAATAATGCCATCCACAATTGATATAATATAAATAAGAGTTTTTACACACAAAGATGCATAAATGCAACTATTATGAACAGCTTTTGTCTTCATTTAAGTATAATTTTATGCATATACTTGCATGTGTGTATGTGTGTGTGTGTGTGTGTGTGTGTGTGTGAGAGAGAGAGAGAGAGAGAGAGAGAGAGAGAAATAATCCACATATGGGTTCAATATTTAATGTCTTCTTTTATGCTATCGCTATCAATCAGATCATCCCTACTATATACAGAGAAGTTGTTTATCTCCAAAGAGGCAATTACAGTACTGCACTGATGGCACATCCATTCATATTCACTTCCTTTCTTACTCAATATATTCATTCCTTTTTCTCCACCTCCCAGCACAGTGCTTCCTCATCAAATTCTAAGTGTTATCTAGTGAGTCTCTTTTCTGTTCTTATTTGACAAACATCAATTCTGAATCACTACCCTTGTTTGTGTCAGTTCTTTTCATATCCCCCATGTTGGGGATGCCAGTGAAGAGACAAATTTATGTTATGAAAACTGGGCACGTTTGTGTTTTGTGTCAGCTTGGCTGGGCATTCTCACCTCTGGTTGCTGTCTCCTTTGTCATTGAAATATCTGTTGTATTGACTTACAGTACCCAAAGTCTTCATCAGGAAGGAAGCTGTTTTTGAATATGTTCTAAAGTCTACAGAGTAATCCAATTGAAAAAATGATTGGGAATCATTAAATTGTCTCTAACATTTACAGGGCTGTGACAGCTTTATTAGCTTTGTCACATAAACATTAATGCTTTCTCCTTCAAACTAACTGTGGTTTGTGAAATCTCACTCTGACTGTCATTAAAGACATCTCTGTTTCATTGAAAATTCTCACTGCACTGGTTCCCAGGTGCTTTCAAATTTCTGACTAAAATGTGTGCTTTCCTTATGATTAGACTATAGGGCAGACCTAAACTTATTTTTTATATGTTCAATCACCTCACTACTTCCATTTAGATTTAGAAATCTGACACCAGAGCTGACCAGAAAACCCTTAAATCCACAAATACATATATTTCATAAGAATAGTTTTTTAATAAATAAGTTTAATAGGTTTCCTTTATTCCTTTGAATACTAGCACTGTCCAAATTAAACTAAGAACAAAATTTAATTGATTATTCATCCAGAGAGAACTTCTGGTTCCTTAAAAAGTACCTCAAGAGGACAATTATTTGGATGGAATAGGACTAAGGTGTAGGCCTCGACTTTTCAGGCCCAGAAAGATTTTCTACTCTTCATAGATGTGATTGTTTTTAAGAGAACCTAGCTCACACTAACCAAACAGAAATGGCTGATGTAAAATCCAGAGGTTCAATTTCTCATATCATTAAAATAATACAACTGGAAGACTAACAAATGTGCATGTTGGAGATCAGTGCAAGACCTTCCAGTGAGAAAGTTCTATTGAAAAGAAACTTCTAATCAATACATTATGTGTTAAGCACACTATCATAGCAAGGAGAAACCCTTAAAGATGCTAAAGTTCAGTGTCATCAAGTCATTTATAATTCATCTGTCTTTTCTGTAGGAGTATTTCTACGCAGCAGAATGCATGACTGCTTCAACTTATATGAAATGTTTCCTCTTAACATCTTAGGTACACTGACATATCCTTGCTGGATGGAATACCTTTTCTAAGATGTTATGACAAGTCTTCCTCTTTTGCCCAATGTCTTTCTGAGGACAGAGTCTTATTCAATTAATTTGGGTAATCTTCTTAAGTAATTTTAGCTTAAAAAGTTAATTGGGCAATACTCTTTTAAAAATTAGTTCAAGTTTACTTGATTAAGTTTCCTTAGCTACACCCTACCGAACAGGATAGTCATAATGTTTATCATCCAAACTGAGACCCATGTTTGAATCCTGTTTTGCTGAGACTACAACTGTAACTGGATTTTGTCAAACAAACTGGTGTATAATATTACCCTACTTGTAGGTAGTCTATACTTTTTCAGATCACTAATCTCATCTGTGGAATTTAGTTGTTTCCTCTTTTTTGTTTGTTTTTTTGGTTTTTTTGTGTTTTTTTTTGTTTCCTCTTTTTACTTCAAAATTCTGGAATTAAATTTTTGTCATTCTTGACTTCTTAAGGACTATTGTTCTTTCCTCTATATGGTTGCTTTAGACTCATTGCATACTGTTATGCATTTCTTTTTTTCTCACATCTTCATGATTTCAGTAGATTGCTGCAGATATTAGGATTGAAAAATAATAGTTGTTTGGTTACATATTATCCCTAACAGCCTTGTTAAGATGTCACATTTTCTCAATTTCATCTGAAAACTTCTTTTAGGGAAGCAAGGTTGGGACAATCTCAACACACATACTCCAAGTCACCCCAAAATGTATTTCCCTTGGTAGAGACAATTCTATGTGCTCATGTTATGATTAGCTGAGGCATTCTGGGTAATGCAATGTGTATCACCTGCAGGTCTAAAGTTTGATATCTCCCAAGAAACCGCTTCTTTTCACCTCTCCTAGATGGATTCAAAGACACCAGTGGAGGATTCTGGTGCCATAGAAATTGGCAGAAGGATATAATTAAACTAACCTTGGCCCTGCCTTGCAGACTCTCTCTTGTCTAAGAAACAAACTTGTATAATGGAAAGCCACAGTGCATTGGGGTCATCTTACTATAGCAGTTAATCTTCCTTCACTGATACAGGTGCCATTGAAAAGAAATTAATGAAAACTCGACAGAAAAGCCTATCTAAGATCATGGGATACAGTGGTGAAATAACTACATACTTGTCAGTGCACATAAGGCCTTTCAATATTTTCTCCAAGCATACTTCACTGATAGTTTAAATCATTATTTAATGCATCTAACAAATATACATTAATTGCAATTTTTCTTTAGATTTTATTCATTGAATAATGTATATCAAGGTCTTACTAAATTGTCTTATCATCATACACCTGTTCAACTAATCTACATTCTCAATTTACCATTTTGCCATTAATTCTTCTAGTCTCTAATCCGTTCTGCCCAGTGTTTCCTGGTCAATCTTCATAAGGCACCATTGTCCATGCATCCCCAATGACTTCCTCTTTATGACAATATAAAGTTAAGCATTTTAACCTTTTATTTAAACTTTTGCTATCTTCTCTAAACTACCTAAAATGTCCAAATGACCAACTCCAATACTAATTGAACACCCACTATATTAAACCCTATGTTAGTCATGTATCATACTAACAAGTAATTTGTACTTCCTACTTCAATGATGAAGATAATAAGCTTGATAAGGAATGACTATGCTGCCCCAGATTGGATTGCTAGAAAGTGCCAGCGTGAAAACTATAATTCAAGCCATTTTTATTTTAACGTTTGCCTATATTCTGCTAGTACTTTTGCCTTACATCATGTTTATCTCAAAAAGGATGAGTGAAGATATATAAATGGTCATGGAAACTGAAACCATTCAAAACTATCTTAGTAACAAATAGGAAAGAATTATGATTATTTCATGAACTTTAAAAAATTTTCAAATACTACAAGCTTTCTTACTGATGGTAATAGAGGTATAGAAAAATAAAAAACAAAGAACGCTATTATTTATTTAGTGTACAAATTAAAATATTAGAAACATTGAAAATTAAAGTTTTCTATTTTTTTATAAAAAACCTACCAAGAGTAGTTTGAATAGTGCTTGTCTTCTTCTTTCCCTATAACATACAAAATGGAGTGAGCATCTTTTCTAATCTTTCTTAACATGGATCAATTTCTAACATGTTATCCTTTGTACTTTCAATATCATAAAAATTTCCAAGAATTTCTTAAATGTGAAGATTTTTTTGCCAACACTTCCTCTGGGAGATTTTGATTCTTCTCCTCACAACAAATTTCCTCATTTATGTAGATAAAATTTGCCTTTATTAAGTTCTTCCTCTACAGTCAGTCTCTTGAGTAGTGGCAACGTCAACATGTATATAGTCAACTCTTTTTTCTATAACTCCACTTACTTCCTATTTGAATTCCACTTTGTTTTGTTTCTCTGTTGCATTTTCATTTTTGCTGGCCAATCTCTCTTTCAATTCTCCAGTTTTGTAAAATGCCATGTGGGTCTACAACTGGAAGACAGGGAGGCAACTGCATGCTTACCTGTCTGTGCCTGACCTGACTAACAGGTGTGCAGTGACCAATTAAGGACAGCATTTAAAACAAGTGGCATAATTGGTCACTGATCATGCTATATATCTGTTAATTATGTAGTGATTTGTGGACTCAAGACCAAGTAGCAAAGTTTGTACTTTACACAATTATTTACAGTTAATATAGAAGCTGAAATTTGAGACATATTGTTGGGGGACTAGTGTTAGTTAACTAAACCATGACGACTCAAATTCATACATATTCATAAATTATTCTCAAACAGTCAATTCCAATATTTATGGAAATTATTTTTTCTCTTAATTTCTTTAAATCTTTACCTGTTCTTGTGGCCCCCTTCCCTTCTTGATTTTTACCTAAGGATTAAGGCGGGGAATAGTCCATCGTCAGCACATTTATATTTGTTGTTTTCCTCCTTCTTCTTACTCTTCTTTTTATGTAGATTCTCTTAAGCTCTAGGGCAGGAGTCCCTAAAATACGTACCCCCAAGGGGCAAGCAAGGAATACAGTTGAGTATTGCAGAAAAGGGACTTATGGTTAACTGAAGGACTCATGCTCCTTGTGATAGACTATCTACTGGCTCCAGAAAGATCTCAGAGATTCTTGAATCTCTGGTCATGCCAGAAAGAGAACTCAATCCTCCCAGATATTTGGAATTTTTTCCAGTAGAAAGCAGAAAATTTTATTTTATAAAAATTGCCTTGTATGGCAGTTTCTCAAACAATTAAAAACAGAATTATCACATGATCCAGCAATTCCAGTTCTGAGTATATACTTAAAATTTTTAAAACATAGACTCAAACAGTTATACACCAATATTCATAGCAGCATTATCCACAATAGACAAAAAGGTGAACACAACACAAGTATCCATTGACAGATGGATGGACAGATACATACAATAGAATACTATTCAGCTTTAAAAAGGAAGGAAATTCTGACACATGCTATAAAATGGATGAATCCTGAAGACATTAAGCTAAATGAAATAAGCCAGTCACAAAAGGATAAATACTATATGATTTCACTCATATGAGGTTCTTAGATAGTTAAATTCACTGAAACAGTAAATGGAATAATGATTACTAGGGGCTGGAGGGAGGAGAGAAGGGAGAGTTATTATTTAATGGGTACAGAGTTTTAGTTTGCAAGTTTTGCAAACACCTAATGCCACTGAATTATATATTTTAAAATCATTCAGATATGCTATGGATATATAAAAAACATGCCTTACTTTAAAACTTGGTAATTCATTCATGAAAAAAAAAACGTGTAGGAAGAGTTGAATCCAAGTGTTTTAAGGGACTAATGCTGATGAAACATAACGGTGGGCTCCATAAGAAAAGACTAAATAATTGAATATATTACTGATAGGAGAGAGCTTCTGTTTTGACTTTTTGAAGGGAAACACATTCTCTTAACATTTACATATCTGATGATTATATGACTTTCACACAGGCTAGCTTCTGCTTCAAGTAATTTTAAAATTATTTTTCCTCTTCCATTACTTACATAATTCAGATCCTAGTTCTGTAGGACATTTTCAGGTGATTTCTAGTTTTACAAAATCATGTAAAAACTTTCTAGGTCTTTCTACATGGTTATAGCTAGAAATATTAGTCATGGAACTGATTGCAACCCCATGGAAATATTCATCTAATCCCAAATAAAATATATCCCTCCTTAGCAGAGCCTCCTTAGCAGATTTTTAAAATGCTCATGGCCACCATAAGATGAAGATGACCCATCATGAGGGAAAGTGAGACAGAAGAGAGGTCTTAGTGCAAAGAGTTAACCAGTTAAAAACAAGAGCATTCTGGGTTGAAAAATAAACAAATTGTAATTCTGAGGGAGCAGTATACAACAAAAGAAAAAAGGAAAGAGTAAAGAAGACACTACAGAAAAGGGTAAAATGTGGTTTAATTAGCAGTGCTGATGATATATATTAAACAGTTTTACTTGGATAGTAAGATATAGACATTGGTATAACCTAGGAAGAAAGATAATGAGAATTATAACTCCATAAGATCCCTGGGTAAGGAAATTTTTAAATTTGAAAGAGGGGTAGGGAGAAGAAATAGAGTTTTGTACACAGAAAAATAATTATTTAACAGAGCTTTCTCAATAAAACAGGTGGAAAGAGATTCTGAAATAGAAGGCCAGTGCAATGAAGCAATGGTAATAGGACAGGGAATGTATGAACTTGGCTGAGTACTTGGCAGAGAGGGAACACCAGATTTATGCACTAATGGTGCAAGATATAACAAGGAGGTACTCAGAAGAGGAAGAGATGAGTAGAATCAAGAAGACTTACTTGCCAACTACATTTGCCATCTGTTAACATGACAGTGCGTCATAATGCAAAATTGTTCATAAACACTAATTAATCAACTTTAAAAAAATACAACCTGTGACATCTGATGAAGCACAGATAATTGAACACTTGTCAATTTACAGATTAAGCAGAATTCATTGACAGCCTGAGTATTCAAACTGTCAACAAAATTGTGTGTCCTGTGAAAGAGAAATGTTATTCTGAATACTGTTTTTTAAAATAATGTCTTTAAATTTTTTAATTGACAAATATTTTATGGTTATGTTCAAGATACTAACTAAGACTGAAGTTCTTAGAGAAAAGGTAAAATGTTGATGAATATGATACTAAGATTTGGGGATACCTTATATTATGCACTGTCTCTCATTAATAGAAAATTGTGCAAATGTTCATAGAATCATAATAGAAAATTTAGAGGAAAATAAATTTTGAGCAAGAATGTATACTGTAATTATCATCATTGAGTTGGTAGTTGATTAAGTATGTTTTCCTATTATTTCTTAGGATATGGTAGATTTTGCCATGGAAAGAGCAAGAGTATTTTGGATTGTAGAAGTGGAGGGTATTTTCAGAGGCAATCATGACAGTAAAATCAAAATTCAGTTGTTTCCCTGGTGGCACAGTGATTAAGAATCCACCTGCCAATGCAGGGGGCTAGATTCAAGCCTTTGTCCACGAAGATCCCACATGCCGCGGAGCAACTAAGCCCGTGCGCCACAACTACTGAGCCTGTGCTCTATAGCCAGCCAGCCACAACAACTGAAGCCCACATGCCACAACTACTGAAGCCCGTGCGCCTAGAGCCCGTGCTCCACAACAAGAGAAGACACCACAATGAGAAGCCCGCGCACTGCAATGAAGAGTAGCCCCCACTCGCTGCAACTAGAGAAAACCCACATGCAGCAATGAAGACCCAATGCAGCCAAAAATAAATAAATAAATAAAAAATTTAAATCAAAATTCAGAGACCTCATGGGTACAATTTATTTCTGCTCTAGCAGGATTGATTATTTTCCTCAAGGTGGATGACATGAAGACAATACTGGTGAAAAAAAAACTAAAATATGAACATCTCACTGCTACCATGGAGATAAGAGACAGCCCCACTTCTAGGCACTTCCATTTTTTTTTTTTACTTGATCTTGTCACACACTTTTATTTCTATCATTAGATCCTTAAAGTTCTATCTTTTTAAACTTCATAACAGTTGGACAGATGAGATGATCCAGGCTTTTGTTCCTTCAAAAAGCAGACAATATCATGGTTAAGATATTATAAATGAGTAGTTACTGAATCTATTTAGTTGAGAGTCAAGTTGTTTACAGTCCATTCTCATGGAAAAAAATACGGATCATTTGAGATTATAACTGAAGTTGTATATTTTCATGATTTAGGCATAATGATGTTTTACTGATGATCTTCTATGTTGTTTGGTTGAGAATCTTACGTGTTAGATGGTAGAAGGTGCATGTATACATTATTTTAGCATGCCTAAGCCAAAAAATAATCATTAAATATTTTTGGATACTACTTCTGATTTAGTTCATAAGGATCATTGTAGTAAAACTGAACTTGAACATTATTACTAAGAATACAAGGATATAAAAAATATCTTCTCCTTTATTATAAAAATTTTACAGACACAGTTTGCAGAGATTACTTTTAAGTTTTAGTTATTAATTAGGATTAAAAAATAAATGAGCATAAAAATAGTTGGCTACTGTAAGGACAATCCTTTTAACTATAGTCACCCTTTAGGTTAAATATCAGATTTGAAATACAGCCTTTAAAGAACTGTGACAAACTAGGCCTTCATATTTTACTTTTCTTAGTAAAATAATTTGAGTATTGACTATATACTTGTACGTGAAGATGTCTCAAAAAAGTCGGAGCTTGTGAGAATCTGCCTAGACATTTAGGCATTAATCACTTTGCAATCCTTTTGTAACACAAAATTTGATTGACTATTATTACCAAAAATTGTTCCATGTGCTTCCAGATGAGTGTGATCTAGTATGTCAGGTAGTGATTTAAATCATTTCTCTTGAATTTAGAAATTAATGGTTTCTTATCAATAGATTCATAATGATATCACAAGATCATACAACAATATGACAGTACTTAGTATTAGAGGCTCTTTGTTAAAAGAATTGAACCCTTAGGTTATTGTTGATTTTACATCATTGACATTTGTTCTCTGGAAAGATAGTCATAAAAGATATGTTCTAAATTAGTAAAGAAATGACAATCTGAAAGTGCAAGCAAGACACAGTAAACTTTTGAAGAAAAGTAAATAGTGTATGATGCATAAAGTTTTTCTTTCTCTTTCTTTCTATTTCTTTTCTTTTTCTTTCATCATTTTTCTCTATTTCCTTTCATTATTTTTTTACCTAAGCATTGCTATTGCCTGAATTAACTAATGGGAACGTGTCTCTAGAAAAATGGTTGTATAAGAGACAGGAGAATGATAGTGTTCAAGGAAAAAAAAATAAAAACCCAGATGTATATTTTCTCTAGTGATATATGATATATGTTCAAAAGGAATTTCAAAGGAATTTCAAAATGTAATAACTAAAAATATTTGTAATGATACACATAAAGTTTTTTGGCCTTAAGGAATTTCAGAACTGATTTTTTCTTTTGCTACAGATTTACTGACCAGTCATTACTGAGATCATCAGTTTTAACTAGTAAATTTATTTCATTCAAGTGAAAAATATATTTGCTAATTTATTCCTCATTATGTTTTCTTTAACATAGGATAAAACATGAGATTTTATTTCTTGAAAGGTTTAATAAAACTATTTTTATAGAACACTTCACTTTTAATCTACTGAAAGCCTCAATTCAATAATATTCATTGAACATCCTATATATATTAGCCACTGTATTTGACAATGAGAATATAATGTTGCACAAAAAAGAATACATTCCTGGACCACATGCAACAGGAAGGAGCCTAATGTAGATAGAGTCAATAGAGGAGATTTAATAAAGAAACAGAAAAATGAGCTGTGCTGGATATTGAAGAATTAAACTTTCTATGAATAGAGAATTAGAATGCTCTGTGGAAAATAAAAGGAAAAAATGGGAAAGAGTGAAGTCTTCAAGATGGTGACACAGGATGTTCCGGATTCAGTCCCCCTCAAAGAAGACCAGCGATCAACTATACATAAATAAGACACCATTATGAAAATCTCAGAACCTGAGGATGAGGTTGAAGCAACCTCATGGCCACAGAGACCTAGAAAGACAGCATTAGAAAGGTAAAGGAGTAACTACACCGACAGCATTGCCACCCCTGAAGCTAGGCCTGGGGTTTCTCTAGTGGGAAAAAGAGCCCATGGTGGGCAGCCAGCACCCTCCAGTTCCCAGGTACCCCACTTGGGTCTCCCTTCACAAGGATCATTGGGGAAATCTGCTAGGCTTGACCACTGAGGATCAGATAGAAACAGAGAAGCAGGTGCAGGGATTATAGCCACTAGCACTCAGATCTTGGCAAAGCACATTCCTCTGGAAAGCTGTTCCCTGGCTGAGATCCCAGCCAATGACTGTCCATCTGAATAACCAAGCCTGTGACTCGACCTGCCGGGGAAGCTAGGGGGCAGTTCCGCTTAGTTTAGTTTATCAACCAGAGAGCTGTACAGACTTTGGAGCCCATCCTATGGCATCACCCAGGGAGAGAAGCAAATTCAAAGCCCTACCTACTGCTGAATATAGTTTCCAGTGCTACTCAACCAGGAAGTCTAATCAGAGAATCCCCACAGCATTAGAGCTCACCCTAAAGCAGGGAACCAAGCCAACAGTCCTGCCCAAATGTGACATGTAGCCTCAGGCCCCATATAACAAGGGGCACTTAACAGTGACCTCGGACAGTCTTGGAACCCACCCTACAGTATCACTCAGCCGCAGATCCCAGCCTTCGGTCTTGCTCAGGCAAGGAGCCCAGCCAGTGACCCAGTCCAGTCATAGCACATAGCCTACAGCCCCGCCTGATAAGGGAACCCAAGGCATTGGCCCTGCCCAAGCACAGAGCACAGTCCCTGGCCCCAACCAAGATGTGGATGCAGCTGGAGGCCTCTCCAACAAAACAGCCCAGCTAGCACCCTTGTCCACAGGGAAGCACAATCAGCAGCCCACTTAATCATATAGCCCAGGCTTCAGCCCACCCAACTTAGGAGGAAGACTTTTAAGATTTGTATTTACCCTTGAAAAATAATCTTATGGATGTTGTGGTATAGATTTTGGGCAAGAGAGCTTCCATAGCAGTCTGTATTTTTAAAAAGCCTCTTTTTTCTTTTTTTTCTGTTAATTCTCAAACAATCCTGGTCAGGGGGTTAGTATCTCCTGGGGTGTTTACGTTTCAAAGATATGATGAGATTTACACCTTCCAGGAACAGAGAAAAAAATGCAAGTTTTCTCCCAGGAGGTTTGTGTTATATTTTTCTGTTATCACAAGTCTAAGTAAATTACTATTGATATGAAAATGTTCCTTTGTATCAGAAAATGAACTGTATAGGGAGCTTGTCCATCCCTTGCATTGTCAATCATCCCAACATCTTCTCCTTTTTTCTCCCCATTTTCCCAGGGATTCCACCTCTTAGCATCCTAATGAGTCTTTGTCACAAGAGCTCACATCTTAATCCATGGCAGCTTGCTCCCTCTGAGCTTTGCAAAATGACACTGAAGGTCTCCAGTTTATTATCCTGTTCTCCCACCTTGTCTGCCAACCCTGAAGCCAGCAGAGCACTGGACCCCAGCACATCCTTCTCTATCCTCAGCTCTTCTTCCAACTTTCTAACTGGAGCACCAGCTCTGGTTTGGCATTGGTGTCCAGCCGGCCTGCCCACAGTAGAGGCTGACCAATGCAGCAGTGATTCTTCTGCCTTCTTTGTCACAGTGTCTTAGATGCAGTTCCTCAAACAAACACATCAGATCCGCCAGGTTTTCAGGTGTGTCCTCACACTCACATAGAGGTAGATGGTCAACTGAGGATTTCCCCTGTGGATGTCTCTTTCCCAAGGCCCATTTCTTAAGTCTCCTGGCTGGCTTGTCAATTGTTGGTTCACAAACTGGCCCCCATACACAGAGGGCAAGGAAAGACCCTGAAGAAAGAGGCTAACCACCCAAGATTGGTAGGTGACAGGTTTAATAATCAAGGGAACTTACATACAAGGTTTGTCTTGGGTGGCCACAAGATGAGTAGAGTTCCACACCCACCTGCCAGAATCTAAAAGTTTATATACAGATCTTAACTGGGTTCAGTCACATGTACCATTAAGATAGTCTCAACAACACATTACTCCCTCAAGGCTGAGTCCTTGAAAGCAGCTGCTACTGTTGGAACGATGGGCAGAGTGTAATTACTAAGGATGGGGGTGGGGCACAGGGGGGTGGGGTGAGGAGCCTTTGATTGCCCACATCCAGCTCTTAGGTCAACAGGCTGTCATGTCCTCTTGACCACCTCCTCGGAAAGCATGTATACCTCAAAGGTTTAAGAATACTGTATATATTTATGAAGGTCAATTTAATTTAATGTAGAGAATAAGTTATAGATGCTAATCAGCTCTTTCATATAGGATAAAAATTTAGTTGAAATTTGTTGTTGTAATGGTTTTACAGTGAAAATGTTAAGCTAAGAGAGGTGAGACATTATCCTCAGACTATAGTAGAGGCTGCATAAGATGAGAGTACCTGATAAGAAAACTACACATGCATTTTGACAACAGGAAAAAGATGAGAAATCAGAAAAAACACTTCAAATACCAAAATATAGAATGATTTCAAAAACAATTCAATGCAATCAAGACAGAAAGATAGAAAGATGATATTTAACAAATGTCTATTTTCAATAGTAACAAAGAAAAGGAGGATGAAGATGATCAAATCCAATATTTTCAACAGTTTTTGGAAAGGGGACATTATTAGTCAATTGATAAAACTTGTGTCAAGAATCTACATGTTTTCAGCATCTGTAATTCCATTAGAATTGATTAAACTTATCTAAGAAAATAGTCTTCTGAAATTACATAAAACATAATACATTCAACTGCTCATTCAATATATATTCATGCAGAGCAACCATCTTACTAAACCCACATAAAATGATCAATCTGAAATAGAATTCAAAAATTTCAACTACAAATTTATGAGGAGTCAATGTGAAAGAAGTTGAATAAATGCATCTGGAAGTAATGTCCAAAAGAACTGGAGAACAAAAATGCAAGTGTTGCATTTATCCTTAAAATAGGTTAGATTTGAAACTTTCAAAAAGAATGATCATACTTTGAACATTGATTATAAAAAGCTAGAAATATAAATACCTGTGAATCTAGAGAAGCAGAAAAAATAATCTGCCTGAGGTAGAGAAATACAGAACATCAAATTTAAGGGATGTAGCATGGGCTAACAGCTCTTTGTTAAAAATCAAGGTTTTTGTGCAGATTGAATTGCTTATGAAAAGGAAAATTCCATTTTTCAAGCTTTTCATTTGACTATTAATGATTTATGAGTAAGAAAGTTGGTCAACAATGCATGCCTCAACAACCAAAAAAGGCATGTCTTGTTCTTCAGACAACAGAGTACTATGAAGAGAAATTATCGCATATATGGTATTTTTAAAAATACATCACCACCTCACACTGGTCAGAATGGCCATCATCAAAAAGTCTACAAACAGTAAATGCTGGAGGCGATGTGGAGAAAATGGAGCCCTCCTACACTGTTGGTGGTTATGTAAATTGGTACAGCTACTATGGAGAACAGTATGGAGGTTCCTTATAAAACTAAGAATAGAGCTACCATATAATCTATTAATCCCACTCCTGAGCATATATTCAGAGAAAACCATAATTTGAAATGATACACACTCCGATGTTCATTTCAGCTCTATTTACAATAACCAAGACATGGAAGCTACCTAAATGTCCATCTACAGAGGAATAGATAAAGAAGATGTGGTACATATATACAATGGAATATTATTCAGCCATTAAAAAAGAATGAAATAATGCCATTTGCAGCAATATTGATGTACCTAGAGATTATTTTACTAAGTGAAGTAAATTAGACAGAGATAGACACATATCATATGATATCACTTATATGTGGGATCTAAAAAAAAAAAAGATACAAATGAACTTATTTACAAAACAGACTCAAAAACTTTGAAAAATAACTTATGGTCACCAAAGAGGAAACGTGGTGGGGAGGGATAAATTAGGAGTTTGGGATTAACAACATGTATACACTACTATATATAAAATAGATAATCAACAAGAACCTAATGTATAGCACAGGGAACTCTACTCAATATTCTGTAATAACCTACATGGGAAAAGAATCTGAAAAAGAAAGGATATACATAAATGTATAACTGAATCACTTTGCCTTACACCTGAAAATAACACAACATTGTAAATTAAGTATACTCCAATATAAAAAAAATAAATAAATTAGAAAAAATACAATCAACAAACAGGAGTTGGAGATGCAGTGGTACAACTATGTATAAAGTAAAACAAATATTAGAAAGCTAAATAACTTAAAGACAAAATAATATATCTTTCAGGAGCTGAAATGTGTCCCCCCAAAATTCATGTTAAAGTTTTAAACTCCCCAAAACCAAATGAGTATAAATGAGTAAAATAGAAGTAGCTTCTTTCATGGTAGGCTAAAATACACTTTTTAAGCAAACAATTTTACTTTAAAATAACTAATACATGACAAAGTATTTAGAAAATGCAAAAATTTCTTAAAAAGATTCGCAAAGTGCAGTCAAATATTCCACACAATTCATCAAATTGAAATAAATTCCTAGAAAAGTAATTTTACCTAATATTATTTATCTTAGTTAAAATAACATTTACTGGTGACTCCAATAAAGCAGTTCTGGTCAATAAATCAAACATGGAAAGATCAATAACTGAATTAAATTCTATTAAGGTGCCCCATTTCCCATTTTAAAACCAAACAAACAAATTTTAAAAGACTAGTTCCTCCCCCTCCCCTCCTCCTCTTCCCCTCCCCTCCTCTTCCCCCTCCCCCTCCCTCTCCCTCTCCCTCTCCCTCTCCTTCTCCTTCTTCTCCTTCTCCTTCTCCTTCTCCTTCTTTTGTTTCTTTTTGTTTTTGAAACAAGCCTGGGTATTTGGAACACTAGTATTGAAAAAAAAAAAAAAATGAAGGAAGTAAAATGACCCTATTGCCATGTACTCACATTTTGGAATGTATTCACATGATCCTATTGTGAGGTTTGCAGATGACAGAATATTTGATGGAATATACAGATCTTAGCTTTAAAAAATGGACCAAAGACAGCATAAGCAGAATATAAATATGAATTTTTATTTAAAATCTGAAATTCCATATTCAGAAATTTATAGCTTGGACATTTAAAACTCAATAAATATGCCAATATAAATGTATTTTAAGCTTCCTGACACCAAATCAAATAAATGCAAACTTGTTAAGTAAAAGAAAAAAAATATTAAAGATGCCCTGGAATTTAAATCAAAAATAAATTTGAAGTATATATATATATGACTGCTCCTTGGAGAGTTTAAATATTTGAGAGTTGAAATACTTGACTGGAAGTCAGAGTTCAAACTGTATCACTTGCTTGCCATGTGCTACTTTTTTAAACACTTAGTGTCCCATTTCTCAATCAGTGAAACCTCCTTTTACTACTTTTTGCCATATGGCACCAGGGTCAGGATATTATATTATCATAAGAGCTCATATCCATTCTGTATTTGACTTGAACTCTTTGATAATTTTTTTTCACCTTCTGTCATTGTCTTCATACAAAGAAATTGAAGGTAAATGACTTATTCAAGGGCACTAGGCCAGCCAGCCTTATGCTACTGATTTAGATTAATAGTTTTTATTTTCCCAGTTGGGTTGACCCCTTGAGCCTTGTCAACTCTAATTCCATTTCCATAAAATTGGGATAATAAAACTTAACACCTAGATCAATTGAGTATCTCTGTAATTATTCTCTTATACATGTAAAGTACTTTGAGCATAGAAAGTGAAGTGCAGTCTTTTAAATTGCAAGCTGCTTAAGATTGAAGAGGTTGTTGAGAGATATTAGAGCTCTGTTTGATTTTTGGATGAGCTGGCACTTGGCAGAGGAATTATATTTATTCCCTGTTGCTCAAGATAGTGACTTTTTTTTTGGATTGTTGGCTTTTTTTTCTCTTTAATAAAGTCCAACAGAATTTAAGCATCCAAATATTATTGTCATCTCAAACAGTTACAATGGGCGACTGAGTTACTATTTATTGAAATATTCTGACCACCCTATTTTGTAGTCCAACCCTCTTTCCCAACAGTCTAAAACCCTCTTATCCTGATATCTTTTCTTGCATTTTTCAAATTACTTTTTAAATGACTTGATAATCACTTAATTACTTGTTTTTTATAAATTAGGTTTACTTTTAAAATTTTATCATTTTCTCGTCCTCCAATCATTTACTTATTTACAAATTTCATAGGGCAGGAATATTTCTTTATTGTTATTGTGGCAGTGGCTGTAGTTATTGACATCATTATTATGATTATGATTACTAACATTTTGATGGGTATATCTTAAACTTCTACATAATGTCTAGCCATGTTGGTGAAGGTCACAGAGTTAGTAGCAGAAGTTCCCTAAAATGGGACTTCTTAAACCCGACCAGTTATTCTTTCCTGATACCATGCTGTTTATCATTATCTATCTATCTATTTATCTATCTATCTATCTATCTATCTATATTTATACCCAGATAAAATGTGTTCTTCTCCTCCTCTCTTTACATTTCTTCTTTCATTTTTCCTTTTGGGTGAGTGTGTATCAATCTGCCATTTGATACCTTTCCCAAAATAGAAAATTGCCTCTAGACCTAAAGTGCAGTTTGGAAATATAAGAGGTCAATTAAAATGTCTAACACTCAGAAATGCTGTATGATTGTCCTAAGTTAACAAATCACACAGGATCATTTTAGTTTCCTCTCGTTGACTAATCTCCTTCTCAGCTTAAATCCCAGTTGTGACAATTAGTTCAGGTAATGTGTGCATAACATTTATATTGCACTGCAAGACATACTCCACTTTTAGTATTACCTCTACTGTGGCTCAAATATTACCATAAAACATGGATTTTGCTTACGTGTAAAATTAGATATTGTTCCCCAAAAAGGAAAACTATTTTGCACATGAGGTAAAACTGGCAAATAGTAGAATATTTTCCATCATAGTATTAAGCATTATATTATGCCCTGCAAAAGCTCAGCACTCAGCTACAAACTGTTCATTTACAAGTGCTTTGCAAATGTAATAATTTATTGTCATGACATCTCCTAGAATGGTTGGTAAAGTAATCCAGATATTTCACAATTTTAATACTGTCAATATCTCTAATCTAAATTTAACCAAAAATGTATTTTGTTGTGTTCAATATATTTCACAGTTAGGAAGTTAGATCTATGTTGCCATAAAATATATATAGACTAATAAAAATTAGGGTGTTCTGGAGTTTGCAAATCATTCAATGTTAAGCTTTTCTTACACTTTTTACATTAGCAATGTTATAAAACAGTCTCCCATGTTATATAGGATGCCATCTTCAGTTTGAAAATAGCCTTTTTTGTTAAATTTCAGTGGAAAATCTAGACTTTTAGAAGTTCCTTAATTTTCTAATTATTTTTTTAAAAATAGGAGTCAAAATTGCCTTTATCACTCCAATTCAAGAACTAATATGGAAGTTTTAAGTAGTGTTACAATACTCTCAACTTTAAGTATCTGCATGATCTGTACTACACATGTATATTTTATTAAATGTACATTGCAATGTAATGTATTATATAACTTAATACAATGCACAAATGTACATTATACCCACTTTCAAATCAATACATTATACGTATATTAAATGTACAATACTATTAATATTTTATTGAAATTTTATTAAAATATGATAAGCTGTAATTTATCAGCATCTATGTGATATCTATGTTAAATGAAATAAGGATGACATGAATTTTCTGGTGCTTTACATTAGTAAGAATCCTGTTTAATGAATGCTTTCCATGGGCAAACAAAGAATAAATTATATTTTGAATATTTTAAAGAGTAGAAAGAAATGCAACTTTTCAGTTCCTCACCTTCAGGTGTTTAAATTTGTTCTCCTTGTAAGAGGAACATTTAGATTACTACTATTATTACTATTAATTTGTTACATTTTACACATACATAGTCTTTATTTCTGAAAATGCAAGAAAAAAATGAAATTTATGACACAATTTAGGTATTTGCTTCAATAAAAATCGTGCTTTAAAAAAGTTAGGTAAACTGTTCTCTTCCTTTTTTTTTTTTTTTTTTGAAATTTAAAAATTAACAGTCCCACTTGGCTTATGCTTTGCTTTAAGTTATAAAAGATATTGTAATAACATGCAAGTTAATGAGATAAGTTGACTTTTTTTTAGTTTTATTTTTATTATTTTATACAGCAGGTACTTATTAGTTATCTATTTTATACATATTAGTGTATACATGTCAATCTCAGTCTCCTAATTCAGCCCACCACCACCATCCCCCACCCTGCTTTCCCCTCTTCGTATCCATATGTTTGTTCTCTACATGTGTGTCTCTATTTCTGCCTTACAAACCAGTTCATCTGTATCATTTTTCTACACTCCACATGTATGTGTTAATATACGACATTTATTTTTCTCTTTCTGACTTACTTCACTCTATGACAGTCTCTAGGTCCATCCACGTCTCTAAAAATGACCCAATTTCATTCCTTTTTTATGGCTGAGTAATATTCCATTGTGTATATGTACCACATCTTCTTTATCCATTCATCTGTCGATGGACATTTAGGTTGCTTCCATGACCTGGCTATTGTAAATAGTGCTGCAATGAACATTGGGGTGCATGTGTCTTTTTGAATTATGGTTTTCTCTGGGTATATGTCCAGCAGTAGGATTGCTGGGTCATATGGTAATTCTATTTTTACTTTTTTAAAGAACCTCCATACTGTTCTCCATAGTGTCTGTATCAACTTACATTCCTACCAGCAGTGCAAGAGGGTTTCCTTTTCTCCACACCCTCTCCAGCATTTGCTCTTTGTAGATTTTCGATGATGACCATTGTAACCAGTGTGAGGTGATACCTCATTGTAGTTTTGATTTTCATTTCTCTAATAATTAGTGATGTTGAGCAGTTTTTCATGTGCCTCTTGGCTATCTGTATGTCTTCTTTGGAGAAATGTCTATTTAGGTCTTCTGGTCATTTTTGGATTGGGTTGTTTGTTTTTTTTAATTTTGAGCTGCATGAGCTGTTCATATATTTTGGAGATTAATCCTTTGTCCATTGATTCGTTTGCAAATATTTTCTCCCATTCTGAGGGGTGACTTTTCATCTTGTTTATAGTTTCTGTTGCTCTGCAAAAGCTTTTAAGTTTCATTAGGTCCCATTTGTTTATTTTTGTTTTTATTTCCATTACTCTAGGAGGTGGGTCAAAAAAGATCTTGGAGTGATTTATGTAAAAGAGTGTTCTTCCTATGTTTTCCTCTAAGAATTTTATAGTGTCCAACCTTTAGGTCTTTAATACATTTTGAGTTTATTTTTTGTATAGTGTTAGGGAATGTTCTAAATTCATTCTTTTAGATGTAGCTGTCTAGTTTTCCCAGCAACATTTATTGAAGACACTGTCTTTTCTCTATTGTGTATCCTTGCCTCCTTTGTCATAGATTAGTTGACCATAGGTCTGTGGATTTATCTCTGGGCTTTCTATCCTGTTCCATTGATCTATATTTTTGTTTTTGTGCCAGTATCATATTGTCTTGATTACTGTAGCTTTGTAGTATAGTCTAAAGTCTGGGAGTCTAATTCCTCCAGCTCTGTTTTTTTCCCTCAAGATTTATTTGGCTATTTGGAGTCTTTTGTGTCTCCATACAAATTTTAAGATTTTTTGTTCTAATTCTGTAAATAATGCCATTGGTAATTTGTTAGGGATTGCATTGAATCTGTAGATTGCTTTGGGTAGTATAGCCATTTTGACAATATTTATTCTTCTAACCCAGGAACATGGTATATCTCTCCAACTGTTTGTGTCATCTTTGATTTCTTTCATCAGTGTCTTATAGTTTTCTGAATACAGGTCTTTTACCTCCTTAGGTAGGTTCATTCCTAGGTATTTTATTCTTTTTCTTGCAATGATGAATGGGATTGTTTCTTTAATTTCTCTTTCTGATCTTTCATTGTTAGTGTATAGGAGTGCAAGAGATTTCTGTGCATTAATTTTCTATCCTGAAACCTTACCAAATTCACTGATCAGCTCTAGTAGATTTCTGGTGGTATCTTTAGGATTCTCTCTGTATAGTATCATGTCATCTGCAAACAGTGAGAGTTATACTTCTTTTCTGATTTAGATTCACTTTATTTCTTTTTCTTCTCTGACTGCCATGGCTAGGACTTCCAAAACTATGTTTAATAATAGTGGTGAGAGTGGACACCCTTGTCTTTTTCCTGATCTAGAGGAACTGCTTTCAGTTTTTCACCATTGAGAATGATGTTTGCTGTGGGTTTGTCATATAAGGCCTTTATTATGTTGAGGTAGCTTTCCTCTATGCCCACTTTCTGGAGAGTTTTTATCATAAATGGGTGTTGAATTTTGTCAAAATCTTTTTCTGCATTTATTGAGATGATCATATGGTTTTTATACTTCAGTTTGTTAATATGGTGAACGACGTTGATTGATTTGCCTATATTGAAGACTCCTTGCATCCCTGGGATAAATCCCATTTGATCATTGTGTATGATCCTTTTAATGTGTTGTTGGATTCTTTTTGCTAGTATTCTGTAGAGGATTTTTGCATCATATTTGTCAGTGATATTGGTCTGTAAATTTCTCATTTTGTAGTATTTCTGTCTGGTTTTGGTATCTGGGTGATGGTGGTTTTGTAGAGTGAGTTTGGGAGTGGTCCTTCCTCTGCAAATTTTTGGAAGAGTTTGAGAAGGAAGGGTGCTAGCTCTTCTCTAAATGTTTGATAGAATTCACCTGTGAAGCCATCTGGTCTTGGACTTGTTTGTTGGAACATTTTTCATCACAGTTTCAATTTCATTACTTGTGTTTGGTCTGTCCATATTTTCTGTTTCTTCCTGGTTCAGTCTTGGAAGGTTATACCTTTCTAAGAATTTGTCCATTTCTTCCAGGTTGTCCATTTTATTGGCATAGGGTTGCTTGTAGTAGTCTCTTAGGATGCTTTGTATTTTTACAGTGTCCATTGTAACTTCTCCTTTTTCATTTTTAATTTTATTGACTTGAGTTGTCTCCTTCTTTTTCTTGATAAGTCTGGTTAAAAGTTTATCAATTTTGTTTATCTTGTAAAAGAACCAGCTTTTAGTTTTCTTGATCTTTGTTATTGTTTTCTTTGTTTCTATTTCATTTATTTTTGCTCTGATCTTTAGGTTTTCTTTCCTTCTACTAACTTTGGCTTTAGTTTGTTGTTCTTTCTCTAGTTCCTTTAGGTGTAAAGTTATATTGTTTATTTGAGATTTTTCTTGTGTCCTGAGGTAGATTGTACTGCTATATACTTCCCTCTTAGACTACTTTTGGTTCATCCCATAGGTTTTGTATCATCATGTTTTGATTGTCATTTGTCTGTAGGTATTTTTTGATTTTCTTTTTGATTTCTTCAGTGATCTCTTGGTTATTTAGTAACATATTGTTTAGCCTCAATGTGTTTGCATTTTTTACGTTTTTTTCCCTGGTAATTGATTTTTAATCTCATAGCATTGTGGTCGGAAAAGATGCTTGATATGATTTCAATTTTCTTAAATTTACTAAGGCTTTATTTGTGACCCAAGATGTTATCTATACTGGAGAATGTTCCTTGTGCACTTGAGAAGAAGATATAATCTGCTGTTTTCAGATGCAATGTCCTACAAATACCAATGAAATCTATCTGGTCTATTGTGTCATTTAAAGCTAATGTTTCCTTATTAATTTTCTTTCTGGATGATCTGTCCATTGGTGTAAGTGAGGTGTTAAAGTCCCCCACTATTATTGTGTTACTGTCGATTTCCTCGTTTATAGCTGTTAGCATTTGCCTTACATATTGAGGCGTTCCTATGTTGGGTGCATATATATTTATAATTGTTATATCTTCTTGGATTGATCCTTTGATCATTATGTAGTGTCCTTCCTTGTCTCTTGTAACATTCTTTATTTTAAAATCTATTTTATCTGAGTTTTGCTACTCCAGATTTCTTTTGATTTCCATTTGCATGGAATAGCTTTTTCCATCTCCTCACTTTCAGTCTGTATGTGTCCCTAGGTCTGAAGTGGGTTTCTTTTAGATAGCATATATATGGGTCTTATTTTTGTATCCATTCAGCAAAACTTTGTCTTCTGGTTGGGGCATTTAATCCATTCACATTTAAAGTAATTATTGATATGTATGTTCCTATTACTATTTTCTTGTTTTAGGTTTGTTTTTGTAGGCTCTTTTCTTCTCTTGTGTTTCCCACTTAGAGAAGTTCCTTTAACATTTGTTATAGAGCTGCTGAATTCTCTTAGCTTTTGCTTGTCTGTAAAGCTTTTGATTTGCTGGGTAGAGTAATCTTGGTTGGAGGTTCTTCCTTTTCATCACTTTAAATATATCATGGCACTCGTTTCTGGCTTGTAGAGTTTCTGCTGAGAAATCAGCTGTTAACCTTATGGGAGTTCCTTTGTATGTTATTTGTCATTTTTCCCTTGCTGCTTTTAATAATTTTGCTTTGTCTTTAATTTTTGTCAATTTGATTACTATGTGTTTTGACATGTTTCTCCTTGGGTTTATCCTGCCTGGGACTCTCTGCACTTCCTGGACTTGGGTGGCTATTTCCTTTCCCATGTTAGGGAAGTTTTCGACTATATTTTCAAATATTTTTGAAATATTTTCTCAGGTCCTTTATTTCTCTCTTCTCCTTCTGGGACTCCTATAATGCACATATTGGTTTGTTTAATGTTTTCCCAGAGGTCTCAGGTTGTTTTCATTTGTTTTCATTCTTTTTTCTTTATTCTGTTCTGTGGCAGTAAATTCCACCATTCTGTCTTCGAGGTCACTTATCCATTCTTCTGCCTCAGTTATTCTGCTATTGATTCCTTCTAGTGTATATTTCATTTCAGTTATTATATTTTTCATCTCTATTTGTTTGTTGTTTAATTCTTCTAGGTGTTTGTTCTTTAATTCTTCTATGTCTTTGTTAAACATTTCTTGCAACTTCTTGATCTTTGCCTGCATTCCTTTTCTGAGGTCCTGGATCATCTTCACTATCATTATTCTGAATTCTTTTTCTGGAAGGTTGCATACCTCCACTTCATTTAATTGTTTTTCTGAGGTTTTATTTTGTTCCTTCATCTGGTACATAGCCCTCTGCCTTTTCATTTTGTCTGTCTTTCTGTGAATGTGGTTTTCTTTCCACAGGCTGAAGGATTGTAGTTCTTCTTGCTTCTGCTGTCTGCTCTCTGGTGGATGAGGCTATTTAAGAGAGTTGTGCAAGCTTCCTGATGGGAGGGGCTGGTGGTGGGTAGAGCTGGGTGTTGCTCTGGTGGGCAGAGTTCAGTAAAACATTAATCTGCTTGTCTGATGCTGGGTGGGGCTTAGTTCCCTCCCTGTTGGTTGTTTGGCCTGAAGTGACCAAGCACTGGAGGCTACAGCCTCTTTGGTGGGGATAATGGTGGACTCTGGAAGGGGTCATGACAGGGAGTACTTCCCAGAACTGCTACTGCCAGTGTCCTTATCCCTATGGTGAGCCACAACCACTCCGCCTCTGCCAGAGACCCTCCAACACTAGCAGGTAGGTCTGGTTCAGTCTCCTATGGGGTCACTGCTCCTCCCCCCTGGGTCCTAATGTGCATACTACTTTTTGTGTGCTCTCCAAGAGTGGAGTCTCTGTTTCCGCCAGTCCTGTTGAAGTCCTGCAATCAAATCCCTCTAGTCTTCAAAGTCTGATTCTCTGGAAATTCCTCCTCTCACTGCTTTACCCCCAGGCTGAGAAGCCTAATGTGTGTCTCATAACCTTCACTCCAGTGGGTAGACTTTTGTGGTATAATTGTTCTCCAGTTTGTGCGTCATCCACCTAGCAGTTATGGGATTTGATTTTATTGTGATTTCGCCCTTCCTACCATCTCATTTTGGCTTCTCCTTTTTCTTTGGATGTGGGGTGTCTTTTTTGGTGAGTTCCTGGGTCTTCCTGTTGATGATTCTTCAGCTTTTAGTTGTGATTCTGGTGCTCTCACAAGCGGGAGTGACAAGCTGACATTTATAATTATAAGCAATAAGGTAAGTTTATTAATTTTCTATAAGGTTCAAATTGTTGAGTTTACCTCTACATTCACTTTAAAGTATCCAAACATAGACATTTGATGAATGGTTTCTCATTTGCTAAATACACCACTATCCAGATTAATCCTTTCCTAACTATCTTTAACTCATGTTACAGACTTTATTCATTCATTTATCATACCCATATTGTGTCCTGTAATTTCCTAGCTAGCTCCTCAGTGGTTCCAGGAAGTTTTTTAACTCCCACCTAGTTTTCAGTCCTTCGCCATAACACCTCCAACTTAACCACCTTTCACTTCTACTCTCACACCAACAGCTCCTATTTGGTGAACTACAAAAGCCCATTCTTATTCCCACCTGCCTTTCCGCATTCATGTCCTGACAAATCTAACTGTAATCTCTTTTGAGTCACAACATTTGGAGTGTGTAATTAAGTTTTGTTACCACATAATACATTTTAGTTGTTTATCAGATGGGTTAATCATCTTTTCAAAACTGCAATATAAATTTTGCATATCTTCTATGGGAAGGTAGTATCATTTGTTCCAAATGTTTCTTTCTTTCCTAGTTAGGTAAGCACACATATCACATCAATGTCTTTATATACCTTTAATCCATGTTTTCTATTATCACACTCCCTGATTAGTAAAGACCCTCTTCATGCCACCAAGATTATTATAGAAGCCTCCCACCTGATGGTCCAGTTGACTCTTCTACACTGCCAACAAATTCTTATTATAAATTCAAACCTTACCACTCTATTATCTTCATACCATACTTTGAAGACCTCCAGTGCAGAAGAAAGACCAATCTCATATACACCAGACCTTTCAACATTGGCTTGTGTTTTGCTCTTCTGTTTCTTTGTTTTCTGTTTTTCTCCAAAGGTGTACTGAACTTTTTACTATCTTCAGAAAACATCTGTCCCTTTCATGGTTTTGTGTGTTTGTTCATATTGCCTGTTTGGAAAATCATAGAAAATGAAAGTATAAAACAGTGATAAAATAACTTTTTGATACTCTATTGCTTAAATAGATAGCTACACTGTTAAAGTTTTATTTCTTGCTCTCCTTCAGGATAAGGCAATGTTATAGCTTTCAGTCTTCCTGAAGTCCCTTATTTATGCAGTGAATATACCCAGCAATAACCTATTTCTCACTTTGTTAAAGTACTTTGTCTATATCTCAAGTTTCTAAAATTTTGGTCTCATAACTTCTTTACAATTTTGAAAATTCCTAAGGTTGCCAATTAAGTTGGTTTTATGTGGGTTATATGGATTGAAATTTATTGTATTATAAATACAACTATTTTAAAGTAATTATTCATTAATTCATGTAAAATAATAATAGAGCAATTGCATGCTACCATAAAACAACTTTTGTGAAAATTAACTAGATTTTTTGAAAAAAAAAATGGGAAAGAGTGGCATTAAATTATCTTTTACAAATTTCATTAGTATCTTGCTTAATAGAAGGTAACCATGTCCTCATATCTGCTTCTGCATACAATTGTTTGCAATATGTTGTTTTGGTTGGCATATGTGAAAAAATCCAGCCTCATACAAGTAGATAATTGATGTGTGTAAAATTTCTATGTAAATTTTTGTTTCTTTTGATATATTGATGCTCAAAGTGGTGAATAGCCAATCTGTCTTGATTACCAATACCCAAGTGGATCTGTTCTCTTACCCAAAAATTGATGCTGGTGTATTATGATCATTTTGTCTTATGGAATCAAAATTTCATGTTAAAATATAGTGGGAGGGAGATACTTCTCAGAATTATCAACTCTGTATTACTGAGGCAATTATATGTGCAATCTTTCTTCTCCATTCTCTCCTCATTACTCCACCCTAAGGTTTTCATTACTCTTTGGATTTCCTGTGTTTGTGATACAGTTGGCCAGTGAGTGCTTCCTCAAGGGCTGTCTTCTCACCCAGATGAAATTTTTACAGCTTTTGAGACCACCAGCTTTACCTTCTAAAATATCTACATGGCTTGGTAAGACATGTTCTTACTTTAACACCTCTCTTCTCTCATTGAGAGTCTTGGGCAGTATACCCCCTTTTTTGTTTTTAACAAATGAAATGGTGTCATATTTCTTAATTAAATTGGGCAAAAAGAGATTGAAAATCATAATGTTATATTATTAACTAAATTGGTTAAATTTAAAAAATTTGTAAGGAGGTAATATTTCATACTTCTGTATCCCTTATATCTTATGGTAATAAAGCATATAACATATACATTCAGTAAATACTTGTTGGTTGATTAATATTTGTGTTAGATTGGTTGCAATGGTGGCCCAGTTAATGACCTCTTGTATACAAACAACATGATTTTGCAGCTTCTTCCTTCAACAAGTGAAATTTATTTTCTCACTTCTGAAATCTGTGCTGGACTTGTGAGTTTTTTGAAAAATGGAATAAAAGGCATGCTAAACAAATTCTGATCTTTGTCTTTAAGATCCTTGAAGGCAAATTATCTTCCTTTTCCCCCTTCTCCTCCCTCTTTTTCTTCTCTTTCTCTCTCTCTCTCTCTCTGTCTCTCTCTTTCCCCCTTCCACCTCCACCAGGAGTAAAAGCCTGGACTAGCCTGCTGGAGTATGAGAGACAACATGTGAGAGTGTTCCATTCTATAGGTAGCTTACACCGAAAGCAGATTGCAAATTCACAATTTTCAGCAGACACATAAGAAAGACCACTGAGACCAGAAGAATGACTCAAATGAGATCTGGCTAAATTATTGATCAACAAAATTATGAACAAGATAAATGGTTATTACTTAAGCAACTGAGATTTGGGAAAGTTTGCTACTAAGCAATAGATAACTGATACAACATTGTACAGGATTATATATATATATATTTGTTTCTTTTTTATGTAATACTGTCTGGGAATTATATATTTTTGGCCTGAGATCTGAGGTGAAATTGATTACATGATGAAAGTAAACTTTTCAGACTTAAGATTTATAAAATTCTCATTTCTTAGTGAATTTCATGTTCAATTTTAATCTCTTCCTCAGTCAAGATTATCCATGACTCCATGACTATGGATGGATAATCCGAGAAAGCAATATTCTTGTCTTAGAGAAACTGCTTTTATAAATAACTGTTAGATGCTAAACTTTTCTTTTTCAATTCAGCACTGCCCCAATATAATTTATTTAAAATATTTCTAGTACTATTCTAGCTCTGGCCTCATAGTATATTACCTGTAGATAATAAAGCTAAGAAATAGTGATCCCTGGTGATGAATCTCATAATTCCTTAAAACAATAGTGATAAAGTGAGTGGTGCAAGATTAATTTTCACTTCCTATTCCCCCTTTAATTTCTATTACAATAAATATTAGCAATCCTTGGGCTTCCCAGGTGGCACAGTGGTTGAGAGTCTGCCTGCTGATGCAGGGGACACGGGTTTGTGCCCCAGTTCGGGAAGATCCCACATGCCGCGGAGCAGCTGGGCCCGTGAGCCATGGCCGCTGAGCCTGCGCATCTGGAGGCTGTGCTCCACAACAGGAGAGGCCACAACAGTGAGAGGCCCGTGTACCGCAAAAAAAAAAAAAAAAAAAAAAAAAAAAAAGGAGCAATCCTTAATTCACTCAACAAACAGTGTATTTACTCTGAACCAGGTATGGGCTAGGATCATAACACCGTATACAATGGAGAATAAAATAAAAATGGACTCCGCTATTATGAAGCTTATAGTAAAGCAGAGGAAGACAGAAATCATTCAAATAACTACACAAATTATATATCACAGTAAGAGCTATAAAGGAAAATAATAGGATCTATAAAACAAAATTGCAGGGGAGGTGGCCTATAATTTAGATTGGGGATCCATTAAAGTGTCCTGTTAAAAGTGACATTCATCAGAGAGTTAAAGGTTGAGTAAGAAGCAAAAATATTGCAAGTATGGGGAAGATAATGCCAGAAAGAAGGACTAACACATGGAAATGTCTTAACTTGGGAAACACATTGCTATATGAAGGAAACAAAATATCTCTGTGTCTGAGTTGGATTGAGCAAGGGATAGAGATGATCTATTAGTTGGAGAGGAAGGTAGGCAGTTGACCTTGTGTGGCTAGGTACACCTTGATGAGAATTAGACTTTATATCCTAAGTGCACAGTGGGTCAGTGAGGGGATATAAGGAAGTTGGAGGTATAATTCAATACATACTTTCTCTTTCTTTTTTCTTAGTTAAGCATTTTACAGACATAAAGTGCATAAATCATAAATATATATCTGTATTAGTCCATATTCTTCAGAGAAACAGAAATAGTAGGAGATAGATAGATAGATGGTAGGTAGATAGATAGGTAGATGATAGATAGATGATATATTTATCACAAAGAATTGGCTGACATGATTATGGAGGCTGAGAAGTCTCATGATCTGATGTCTGCAAACTGGAGATCTAGGAAAACCAGTAGTATAATCAGTCTAAGTCTGAAGGCCTGAGAACCAGGGGAGCCTATAAGGTGTAAACCCCAGTTCACCAATCAAAAGGATGGAGAATGTGAGATGAGCCCAAGGAGGTATGCAGGAAGCAAAACAGGATAAATTCTTCCTTCCTCTACCCATTGTTTTATTCAGACTTTCAAGGGGTTGGATGATGCCCACTGACATTACTGAGTCCATTAATATAAGTGCTAATCTTATACGGAAACACCCTCACAGATACACCCAGAATCTGCACCCCCCCAACCTCCATGGCCATGATACATAAAATTAACCATCACAGTATTCAAAGAATAATAACAAATGAATATACCTTTGTAACCTGTGTCTGTTGCCAGAGACCACTCTCAGTAATTTCTCCCTGCCTTTATCCCATCCTTTTCCTGGAATCTATCATCCTCTTGACACCCAACATTTTAGATTAGTTTAACCTCTTTAAAACTTTATATAAATGGAATCACATAACATTCTGTGTCTGACTAATTTTGTTCTGTTATGTTTCTACCTGCAGCAGCAGTACTATACTCCACCTATTTTCTGTATAATATTCTGTATTCTAACTATAGCACTATTTATTTATTTATGCTATTATTGATGGGCATTTAGGCTACATCTGGTTGTTCTGTAAAGCTAATGTAACCATGAATATTTTTGTACGTTTTTGTTGTACCTATGCACATATTTTTGTTGAATATATACAGAAAAGAAAAACTGCTAGACCAAAGGGTATATGTACATTCAAATTTAGTAATAATAATAAAACAGTTTCCAAGGCCTATTGTGCTCAATTGCACTTCCACTAGTGGAATAAAGTAAAAGAGAAATACATTTACTATAGGGAAAAAATAACAAAGAAACTTGTCTGTTGGGATTTTGGCATTGGATGGAAAGAAAAAGAAATCCCTCCTGAGAATTCATACTCACAAACTGGTCCTCATCTGGATTTGCAGCTAGTGAGCTGAAACTTTCAAGCTGAGAATGTATTTTTAAGTGATCCCGTATAAGTACCTTCAGGCACCAGGCAGAAGCAAATGCAAGTACTCTCCAGAGAAATGCTTCTTTCAGTCAGGCCTTACAGGAATCTCATAGATAATGTTCCAGAAGAAATAAAGTCACAGTTAAAAAAAATATATATATATATATATATATATATATCACACAACCAATAATAAAAGAAATAATCATAGGCAAGAACTTACAGAAGAGACAGAAATGTCAGATTGCCAAAAAGTACAGATATAGGGGTTTTAAGCCAAAATAAAATTTAATTAATTATATATAGTTTTAGATAAATAAATAAAATAATTAAAGTATGAACACTTAAGAGACAATGCAAATATCTAAGGAGTCAAGAAAAAGGATCAATTAACATGTAAATGGAATTATATAAATTTTGCAAATAGAATCACAGAAGGAAAAAAAGAAGTTAAATATATGTTAAAGAGAAGATAAGCAATGTGAATGACTGAGAAGATGTAACATACTTGGATGCATAAGAAAGAGAAGTGACAATATTCAAAAAGATAATAGCTGATAATTTTCTTATACTTAAAGGGAATAATCCTCAGATTTAGGAAATATAATCAATTCTTAAGAGCATTAAGTGAAAATAAATCTGAACTTCAACATGTCATAGTCAACCTGCTCAAAACAAAAGCTAAAATAATTTTGAAAATTATATTGAGAGATAAGATAAATAGCCTACAGAGGCACCATGATGAGACTGAGAGCTGACTTTCCAATAGCTAAAATGGTACTTAGAGGACAACATCATTTTGTGCGTTGTGCTAAGATAGAATAACTGTGAGCCTGAAACTGTATACCCAGTGGCCATGGCAGGTTATATTGTAGTTACATGGGCTACCTTGGGGGGCTGAGGATGGGGGAAAAGTTAATGTGGGGGGAGGAAGAGGAAGAAGAGAAAGAGTAACCAAGTGAAAACAGTGGGGAGGCATATATCTGATCACATGATACACTGAGGGAGTATTATGTATTATCTGAGTATATATGCATAAAGAAATTAAATACATATTTTACAAAAGAAGAAAAAAAGAATGAAGACAAATAAAGACTTGCTTAGATGAATACAAATTTAGTTTTGTTCCTTTTTTTTTTTTTTTTTTGCTATTGTTTTTACCACCAAAACTCTCCTTATACATATTATCTAGGTTATACTCCAGATAAAGGAGAATGAATCCCAGTCAGAAAATTGTTTGGCACAAAAAATCATGAGCCAAGATATTCAAAATATATGGGTACATATAAACAAACATTTCTTGAACAAAGCAATAGCATTCTCACATTTGAGAGGTGTATTAGTTTCCTTGAGCTGCTGTAATAAAGTACCACAAACCGGGTTGCTGTATAGAACAGAAATTTCTTCTTTAGCACTTTGGGAGGTAGGAAGTTGAGAGCTGTCTCTGAAGGCTCTAGAAGATAATCTGTTCCATGCCTTTCTCTTAGCTTCTGGTGTTGCTGGCAAATCTTGGCATTCCTTGTCTTATAGACACATCACTCTAGTCACTGCTCCATTGCCCCATGGCATTCTCATTGTGTGTCTCTGTATCTCTTCTCTTCTTGTAAAGATACCAGTCGTATTTGATTTAGGTCCCACCCTACTGCAGTATGACCTCACTGTAACTTGATTACATCAGCAAAGACCCGATTTCCAAATGAAGTTGCAGTCTCAGGTACAGAGGTTTAGAATTTAAACATATCTTTTGGGGGACACAATCAATCCACACAAGGGATTAAAATAAGATACTAAAATCTAAACAAGAATTGAAAAGAAGAGAAAGAAAACTGAATTACATTAAAGAATTAAATGTTCTTCAGTCCCTGTAATATTCTGGAGGAGAATAAAGTTATTAACTTTAGACTCTATTATTTGAACACACATGATGAAAATATTATTTGTATATAATCAATATTTAATAAAAGATTAAAATGAACTTATGGACATGTTTATGTTCCTATAGGAATAGAAGAGTTCTTAGCAGAGATCCTAAAACATAAGCAAATAAAGGGAAATAACTAAATTTTAGAAAATTTCCATATGCTAACAAAGGAGTTAAATGTATATGTTTTGTGACTTCTTTATTACACAGAACTGCTCTACAAAATGACATTTGCATCAGTGGAACTTTATATTATTCAAGTTAACAAAAAAGTAAATATTTTCTTCATGATCTTTCTACCTGAACTTTACAACCTCTGCTTCACTTACCTGGCTTTATGCAGGCAAATATTAGATCCATCTAAATTCCAATAATAACTTTCGCTCTAGTTGGAGACAGTTGGAGCAAGCTTATTTGCTATTTTTACCTGCTAATTACCTATTTGCAAGAGAATTTTAAAATGCTACCTAATCTATGCCCCTATTTCCTTATGTTATATGCAATTCCCTGTTACTTTGTTTAAATAGGTTATGCCTTTAACAGTGATTGTCTGGAAGTGAGACTTGCCCTATGTCAGGTCACTGTTGCCTGTACCAGTTATTCTAATTTTAGGACATCACAGACCATATGTGAGAGGGAACAAGATTCTATAAAGTTTGGGCACTGCATTTCACATTTACCAATTATCAAGGGACCTGACTGGAAAATGCAATTTTGTGAAAATTCTTCCTAGGAGAACTCTTTGCTGCAAAGGATTGATAGGTTCTTACATGTACAAATTAATTACTTTTGTCACATATTATTTGTGGTTGGTCTCATTCTTCTTGTCAGAAATGACAATATCTGTTCTAATGTAGGTCAGGAAGGAGAACAGGCTGGGAAAGTCTAGGTCTTTCTCTGTTAGTAATTAGAAGCTGCTTGATGCTTTCAGTGCCTGTGGATAAATAAAACTACTGTAACTGCAGAGCCATTTTTAGAATTGCACACCCACTGAGACATTTTGACCTTCAGCAATAAACTACTAGGCAGTACTTGAACTGTTCATATCAGTTAATTAGAAAATGAATATGTAACTGAATAGATTAATTCAACAACTTACCTAAGCACAGCAACAGCAACTTCACACTTCAAACCTCTACTATCTTCTGTTTCTCCCTTTTCTCTTTTTCTTTTAAGAATAACCACTCATATGTGAATTTTCCATTATAAAGAAGCCAGTGAAAACAAGTTGTCATTTTTCCCATTAACTGATATCAACAAAACATTTTAACCAGGTTTCTTGAGCACAGAGGCTGTAACAGGCTCATCTATGAAGCTCACAAATGGCCAGAACCTTAACTCATGTGTTCTGGCTCCTTCTCTCCCTCACAAAGAAACATGGCCAGCCCACCAAAGAGTAACTCAGATATTCATGCATTTACTTACTCCACAAACATGTTCCTGAATGCCTAGTGAAACAAGCATCATGGTGTAAATGAAATAGAGAGCAAGGTCACACTGGCTCGGAAAACTTGCTTTTTGATGGAGCAACCATGAAATATATAAAAATGATCATCAAACATGTGAAATAATGTCAGATTTTGATATGTTCTATCAATGAAATAACACATGTTTACATGAAAGGATCTAGGTGAGTCTACTTTAAATAAAGTGATCAGGAAAGACCTCCATAGGGGAGAGTGTTTGCTTTATGAATATTGTAGAGTCACTCAAGTCAAAGAAGAGGAAAGAAAAATCAAGGTTACGAGAGTAGGAAATGATTCCCCTGCCTCCATGTTCTATTCCGCTGTTGAAACTGGTAAAATGTGCTGATTACAGTTTATTAAGAAAAACACAGGGTTCCGTAAAGTTAGAAGACAGGCTGGAGATAGATGATCAAAACACTATGAAAAGGATTTTGGATTTTATTCTACATACTGCAGAAAACAACTTTAAGCAGGGGAATCATATGCATTGCCTTGCATTTTGAAAATAAGTTATAGGCTGCTATGTGAAGAATGGATTTGTTCTGGACAAGAGGAAAGTGGGAAATCAATTAATTGGTGAAAAATGTTCCCTTTCATTAGGATAGTGTTAATTGAGATGGAGAGGAGGGGATACCCTAGGATTTTTCTTGTAAAAGATTAATAAACAGAAACCTCGATTAAATAGGTTTGAGACACTGGACGGGGATCTATCATGCCCTATGAAGATAGCAAAACCCAACAGGAAGAAGAAATACTTCTCTTCTTTCCTGTCAAGGACTCAGCCAATGAAAAGCCATGAACTCTGTCTACTATAGCCCTCTCAACTCCCTTTTCCTCTGTATAAAATGTTCTCCTTCCCTTGCCATGTGGGGCTTGCCTGAGGCTCACCATGCTTACAGACCTGGGATTGAAATTCTCTTCTGATCCTGAATAAACTCTTCTTTGCTGGAGAAATATCTGGCAGTCCATTTGTCTCGGGTCAACAGTCTTCAGCAATTGGTTAAATGATGATGCCATTTCCTAAGATGAAAATCCAGGGCAAGAACTATATTGAAGGGAAAATCGTGACTTCTGTTTTAAAAATGTAAAGTTTGAAATACTTAAGCTATATCCAAGTAGATTTGTCAAGCAAGCTGTTGTAAATGTAGCTCAAAAGAGATATCTAGTCTAAAAACTGTGTATTTTAGAGTTATTGGCACATAGGTGGTGTTTAAAATCATGGAGATTGATGGAGTCTTTTAAGGAGAGGAACTTCAGGATTTCGGTGTCAGGTCAAAACATGACCTTAGGAATGGAGCCTGTGAAGGAGTAGTCAGTGAGGGAGGAGAGGCCCTCAAAGAGTGTTCTATGATAAGGTAGAAGATGCATTTCAAGAAAAAAATGAGCAATCAGTTGTCTTGGACATCACTCACAGATCAAGTGAAATGAGGAACTAGAATTATCTAGTAGATTTGCTTCATGGAGGCAGTTGCTAGTGTTAACCAAAGTAGAGTTATGCAATCACTTGGTAGGTTCTGCTTCCCTGGGAGAGATTCATTCAGCACAGCCTAGACTCACTTAACTCACAAAAGAGGAAAATTTACATCAGTAACCCTTTAGGATGTCATGGGACCTCTCTTTCCTATGGCAAAAATTATAAGCACAATATGTGTGTATTAATGTAATTATACACTTAGTAGTGGAACTTCTTACCAGTAGAGGTGGTTCTTCCTGTTTTCGCCATTGTTCCACACATACATTGTCAGATTCCAAGTGAAATAGTGTTTTCTTGATTGCATTTTTTCTAGAAATAATTCTACTCATAGTAATAGTGGAACAAGTTTCTGTCAATGTGTGGTTGTACTCCCAGACCACTTGGCGTATATTACCACTGGCAATATAAATCAGACAAAATATTTTTATAAAACAAGCCTTCTCTGTTAAGATAAATGGGTAGATACTACAAACGTCTTGAGGATTTTTCAGTCAGTTATTATATATGAAAGTAGTTTAATACTGAAGGCATACTATTTTATAGTTTCATGACCAGGTGTGATGGGCAATTATTTTAAATTCATGGATATTATTTACATGGACATATTCAATCTATTGGGTGTTTAATAAAGTTTCTTACCACTTCTCCATACTGAAAGTCCTAATCCCTTTTTATTCTCCTAGAGTTTTCAGAAACTGTGACCTTATTTTGAAAATGTCACAGTGGCACTGCATTATGATTTGCATTCATGATTTTCGAAGTGGACACTGAAGTGTCAAAGCACACTTTTCCCCTGGGGAAGGGTTATCAGAATCTCAGAGTGTTGGGAGATGTGTGAGTTTCAAAGAGTAGCTTTTAAATAATCAACGTTTTCATTTAAAAAAAAATTAGAAACATCTCAAAAAATAAATATAAAGGGAGCATTATTTTATCATATTTTTCAAAATGGATCCTGTTTAAAAGCTAAACAACTGTTTTGTCTTATAAAACTATTTTTAAAGTAAAACTGCATTTTATGCAAATTGGAAAAAAATCCAATCAGAACAGAGGAATGTAAAAAGTAATATAGAGTTCTGTCTTTTACCTCCTATATAATAATTTGTTTTCCATTCTTCAAGTTTTTATAGTAATTAATAAGTTCATATGCATATAACATAATTTATGAACTTTAATCAGTAACTACTATGAAAAAAAGGAAGCGTTTAGTTCAGTAACTCTGCTCTAATTTTCTTTGTCTCTGTTTGACAACAGTTTAACACTTTAATGTGGAAAATCCCTAATACACCACAGAGTTGAGAGAATAGTATATATAATAGTATATATAATAATCATAAATATATAATTTCCATCACCTAGATTCAAGAATTACCAGCCTATGGCCAGTTTTGTTTTTTTTATTCCCCCAACCAATTCTTACCCATCTCAGATTATTTTGGGATGAATTTCAGATATTGTGTTAGCTTCTCCCTAAATATTTTAATACACCAATCTAAAAGATAAGAATTACTTTGCTATGTACATAATCAAAGTGTTATTATCACATTAAAAATTATAATTCATAAATATCATTAATTATACATGAGCTTATTTATTTCACAAATTATTGTATTTAACAGTTTAAATAGTTAAATCAGGATTCATGTAAAATCTATATACTAGAAGTTGATGTGTCTTAAGTACCTTTTAACCTATGTGTCCTCTAACTTTTCTTTATATATTTCTCTTACTCTTTTATTGAATATTTATCAAAATTTTAATACATACTCTATTTTTATATCTGTTATTTGATATCATCTTCTTTTAATTAAATTTTGTTTTCTGATGCTTCAACTTTAGGCGGTACATTCTGACTCCAAATTATATAGAAAGAGTAAAGTAGTGCACTTTCACTTTTTTTTCACCTCTGTCACTCTTGGGATTCTTTGAGAATTTTGGATCTGTGGTTTGTGGTATTTCCTTCATTTTTGGAAAATTCTCATCCACGATCTCATTAAATCATTATCTGTATTGCTCTCTTCTTCTTCTCCTCAGAGACCTCAATTGCACAAATGTTAAACCCTTTAATGTTTCCTCAAACTCTTGGATTTTCCATGTTTATTTGTTTGCTTTTTGTTTACTTTTTATTTTCCCTCTTTATGTCTCAGTTTGTATGTTTTCTATTGAATTATCTTCATATTTACTGATTCTTTCTTCAATTGTGGCTGGACTAATGAAGAGCCCAACAGGGCATTCTTCATCTCTGATGCTGCGTTTTTTATTTGTGGCAGTTCAGTTTGACACTTTCTTTTATAGGAGAAAGAGATGGCCATCTTACAACCATATAATAAAAAATCAACTAAACTTGTAAATTCTTAAAGTGTGGATATAGTATGTAAGTTTGGAATAGCTGTGGGGCTTAGAGACAAGAGTCATTTGCATTCACCACAATCCCTTTTCCATGGGCCTTAATGAGGTGCTTACAACTGGGGGAAAAATAGGAGCATGGAGGAAGTATCCATCAGTTGCACAAGAATAGACAAAGAAGTCCTTGACGGCTGGGAACAGGCATGAAACCCCACCACTTCACAATACCATTTTTTCCTGTTAAGCAAATGCCTTAATAATCTCCCATCCTTGGGATTTTACTTGAAATTGCATTCTGGCTAATCTTCCCCCTGGTCCTGTTTTTGTTTTCCTTACTCCTTTTGCAGTCTCTCATGGTAAGATTAATAATCAATTCTGGATGGATTCTAATTTCATAGTCTCTCCTGGAAAACCCAGGGAAGACAATTCTCTTTACTATAGAAAGGCAAATAAAATTAGTATGATAAATGCTGTAATCCAACTTATACATAACAGGCGTTAGGACCACACAGCAGAGAGTGAGAAATTATTTGGGACTGGGGTTCTAAAGAGACTTGAAAGATAAACAATAGTTAACCATGCTGAGATTGGGTGGTTGAGGGAGGAAGGTTTTCTACATAGTTGTAAGTCAACATTTTTACTCAAAGTGAATTTCTATATCATGCTATGTAAGCCGATTATGCTTCTCAAATTTTTTTTTTTAGGGAGGTGTAGAGGTAGCAAAAGAAAGAGGATATGAATTATGGAACATAGTCTCAGTGAGCAAACCATGTGTGCATGATGTTGTGTAAGACTGCTTTTGTTTGTAATTAAAAGTTCACATTGTATATTAGTACATTCATTGACTATCTACACTTGGCAACCAGCTACTGAACAACATAAGGAGCCTTCTATGCTAAAGAGACAGTTCAATTGTGAGAAAAAACTGATAGTGGAACATAAATAGTTTTAATTTACATAAAGATAAATATTAATAGATAAAAAGTTATTAAAGAGATTGAAGGTGACTTGAATTCTCTGAAATCAAATGTGATATATTTTGATGAAGGACTCAAGTGCACCTGAAATGAATGTTCTGCTCTTAGGTGGAAGGTTCTACAAATGTCAATGATTTCAAGTTGTCAATGTGTATTAAAAGCACACTAGATTGAGAGTGCTTGGCTTCAAGCACAAATCTGACATTTACTAAGTCTACAGAGAAGAACTTCTAGTTCTCAGTGTTTCATTTTCTCCTCTTTTTATTAAGGATTACATAATCTTCACAGAGTTGTGAACATTGCTGCAACTTTAAAAACAGTTAACTATAAAGCATCACACAAATGAAACCTCTTTTTATGAATTCTCTGAATTCAGATAAACTGAGTCACTCTATAACCCTTACACACACCAAAATATAATAATTTTTATATTGACAGTCACATGTTCAATCTGGTTGGGTCTATCGTATTGACAAATGCACCTGTCTCCATTTCCCTTTCCCTAAAATTGGGGTGGATTTGGCTTCAAAGGAACTTCTTCTCTCCCCTTAGTGTCCTTGTTCTTTTTTGATTGACATATAATCCAATGACTTTGGAAATCACGTGATGAATCATACGTGTACATGTCATGGAAAAGAAATGGCAAGATATAATGTTAAAGACAGCAGGAAAGAAATAAGAAACACTAATTCAAATTGCAGATCTTTTACTATTTAACTTGCAATGTGAAGGAAAGCTAACAGTGTTGAGCATAATGAAAAACATTTTAGACTTTAATCCAAGACTATCCCATAAAACATGCCTATGGCAAGTTTCCTGTTGTATTTGAAATCTTGTTTTTTATGTACAAATTATTGAGTATTAATCACGAATTCATTAACTATGATAACATATATGACAGATATAATACAGTACTTGACAAATAAGTCAATTTTATTTTTTTAATACTTTTTCCTGCTCTTCCACCTTCTTTCCTCCCTTCCTTTTCTCCTTCCTCCCTCCTTCCATCCATAACTTCCTTCCTTCTTTATTTATGCTGCTATTTGTAAAATAATAATATTGGACTGTCTGAGCAAAGTTTATTCTAGCTCAGTGATTCAATGATAAGCTAAGACTGCATATGAAACTCTCATCATCTCTGAGAATTTACACAATCATGTCATGGATGGTGCTCTATCCTCTGAAAATATAATCTTTTCTGCCTTGGATCAGAAGCAACTTAAATGAGTAAAATAATAACTGGAAAATCTGGCTCTTTTCCTGAACCTAGAGCATATCAAAAATACCAAGACGGGGCTTCCCTGGTGGCGCAGTGGTTGAGATCCGCCTGCCGATGCAGGGGACACGGGTTCGTGCCCCGGTCCTGGAAGATCCCACATGCCGCGGAGCGGCTAAGCCCGTGAGCCAGATTCCCAGATAAGAAACATGATTCAAAGAAGTCAAAGAGAAATTAGAGAACTCTAATATTTGAACAAGAAAGTCCTTCTCTAGGATTTTCTGTTTCTCTTTGGTAAGGTTACAGGCAGGAAATAGGTAGTTAACAAATCAAACTGAAGAATATCATTATTCTCATTATTATTGCTACCATTATAATTGTCAAAATGTATGAAATACAAAGCAAAATTTCTTCCTGATTTTCTATGCAACCCTTGAGCCAGATTTTCTCAGTCTAAAATGTCTTATAAATATGTGAGTCAATTATCAGAAGTTACATGAACTCTTCTATAGCATTAAGATAGTGTTTTTATTTTAATGCTTTTAATATCAAATAATTATATGGCTAAACGGGGCGGGGGGAATTAACCTCTTATATAAGTAACGCCTGTAATATCCTTTCCGGAAAATAAATTTTTTAGCTGAAATGCCTGAGTTTAAAGCCCAACTTAACCATTTCTTGCCCAGGTCACTTGCCAAATTATTTACCCTCCTATGCCCCATTTACATCTACTGTAAAGTGAAGAAAGGAACTGTATCATCCGATTTTGTAATAAGGAATAAAAATTAGACCATATATAAATAAAGCACTTAACACAAAATTGCATCCATATTAAATGCTTGATAGAATATAATTTTATAATTGAATTATTGGCTTTTCATTTGAATGATCAGAAAAGGGAACCTAGAGAAGGTAGGTGACTTGTTCAAGGTCACATTGCATGCTAGTGGTCTTTTAACTGTGTAAGTCACATTTCAGGGTCCTTTACTGATAATTCACAGTGACATTGAATAGATCCTTATGATTAATAACAATATTGGGTTAGCTTGAGGGTTTCTTGAGTATTTTTTCTCATCTTTTCCTTTGCAAATAATATGCAGGTCAACTATTTGTATTTAAATTGTCTCTACTGAGCAGCGAGTAGGACAATATCATGTTGAAGATTTTCAGTTGAAGTGGTAGATTTTTTACTTCAATTAAAATAGAGTGGTAGATTTTTGTGTCCATCCATATTCTATTTCTTTGTGTTTTATTTTCAATATGCATGACAAAGGTTAGTGAGACTAATTAGTGAGACTAATTAGTGAGACTGCTAGAGAATGGGTTAACATTCACTAGCAAATCAGAAAGTAAAACATTATATTTGAAACAGAAGAACTGCCTAAGTATTTTTCATAGTGAAGTTTAAGTAGCTCCTTATTTAAAAGTTACAGAAGTTGTTATAAGTTATAGAATTAAATTATGACTTTGCTTATGGCATACAGTATGAAGAAGCATACTATTTCTCAACATGTAGTCTATGAGTCATCAGCATGAAAATCTCCTTGGGTGCTTTGTAAAAATGTATAGACGTCTCCATATATATACTGAGTCAGACTGTTTAAAATCAGTTTGAAATCTGGTACCACCACATTAGATTTAGAGAATTTGGGCAAATTAATCTCATGTCTACTTAGTTTACTCATCTGCGAAAAAGAGACAATGTGAGTACCTACTTCATGGAGCTACTGTAGAATTAAATGAGCTAATGTATGAAATCAATTTGGCACTCCATAAGTGACAGAATGTGGGCCTTGGAAGAGCTTTTTGGGTGATTCCTCACACTGCAAACCGTTGAGTTAAATTGTGATGTCCCTAAAGACAGCATCCGATTCATGCCTCTTTCTATTTCAGTGTCTAGAAAAAGAAGTAAATTCAGAAGAGGTCTGTTAATAATACAGATTATTCAACATATATTCTATTCTCTACCCTCTCACCCAATCCCTAGGACAATATTTTTTCTAGATTTCTGAAATTAACGTGGATCACCCTCATTCAGTACAAATACTACAGAATCTTTGATGCCATTCTTCCTTCCTATATATAAGTATCTCACAATGTATTACATTTCATAGATAACTAATCTTGTAAGATGTTTCTCAAAAAATTGTTTCATAGTCACATATGTTGAAAAATGTTACACCCACTATAAAGTTGCAGAAATGTATAATTCATATTAAAGGATACAAGAAATCCTATATCAAAGAAACTTGATTTATTTTTTAATTCAGGATTTCTTAAACTTACTTGATTAAAGAAATTTTTCCCTGCATAATACTTATAAAGATCCTTTAGCATAAGTAATCGTCCTAGTACATTCTTTTGTTTGTTTGATGTTTTCAAAATTATCCCTTTCCTCAGTCTTTTCCCTTTTGTGTGTTCAGAAGCTGACATTGGAATTAAGTGCATGGGCAGCCATATATGGCTTCAAACCCTGATCCTTCACTTAGTCACAAAGTTATCCTAGGCAAGTTAATTAAACTCTCTAGACCTCCATTTTCACATTTGCAAAATGGAACTAATAACACCCACTTTTTGGTGCTTTTGTGAGAATTCTTTCTATGATGTCCATAAAGTACTTACCCCAGCCTACTGGCTGTGAGAATGACCTGCTAACTTCCTTTGTATTGATTTCCATTGTTGCCTAGAATTCTAATAATGTGAAATGTCCTTATTTTCTTTTCATAACAGTTTCAAATCATTCCTTTTCTTTAAGTCATTTCAAATATCCAATGCAGTGGACTGCATTTGACTGCCAGAATGAAGCAGGTCATTGCCCATGATCATTCAGAGAAAGAGCAATTAATAAAATATTAGAACAAAAACTCAGTCCAACATGGGGCCTTTTTCAATGTTATCCTTATACTTGTCACTACTTTCTCTTCTGAAATGGTTGCTACCAATATCTGCTAAATTCTAAGACAAGTATAAGAGGGAAATGAAAGTCAAGCTCAGAAAGAACATGTGTTTTATATGCATCTTGTTCTTTTGAGGGGTAGTGTGGTGTGGATAGGAATTATCTTTCCATTATCACTTTCTCCTGTTGACTGCTGACTGTCTTAGGTGGCAAGGGGGACTGGTAATTGGATAACAGTATTCTAACCCTCTTGGTATTTTTTTTTTTAATGTAATGAAAACAGCTTCTTCTTGAAGTCTCCATTTTGCACTAAAGGCAAAATGTCACCAGGAACAATAAGCAAAAATAGGGCCTTTAAAAACGATTGGTCAGGGGCTTCCCTGGTGGCGCAATTGTTGAGAGTCCACCTGCCGATGCAGGGGACGCAGGTTCGTGCCCCGGTCTGGGAAGATCCCACATGCCGTGGAGCGGCTGGGCCCGTGAGCCATGGCTGCTGAGCCTGCGCATCCGGAGCCTGTGCTCTGCAATGGGAGAGGCCACGATAGTGAAAGGCCTGCGTACCGCAAAAAAAAAAAAAAAAAAAAAGGTTGGTCAGGAGTCCTTCTGGAACCACTCACTGGTCATCTGGTTTGGAATGAGTGGTAGTAATTCCCAGCTTACACTTCAAAGGCAAAATCCCCCTTCATGACCTCCATTAGCACTCCTGGACTGGATCACACATCTTGTACCCTTAATGTTTCAAGTGTGATTCATTCTGAAGGAATATATTCCATATAAGTATATGGAAAGGTTATAATCAGGGATAGTTTCACCAGACCTTTTCTAGGGCTTCAGGGTGTAGGAAAGCCTTAGTGACTTAGGTGTCCCCCAAGATATGGTTCTCAGCTCTTCAATCTCAATTTTTTATTTCTTTCTGCATCAAATAGCACACTAACAATGAATCATGTCCTGGAGACAGAGTCAAATTAACCAAGTTCATCAGACTGATACAAAGGTCAGGTTTCCATTTCATTAATTAAGAATGACATAGATAAACTTTTAAAAGATCTGAAATAATCTTATTTAACTTGCTTCCCAGTTAGCAGAAGTACCTAGGAAACTAGATTATAACAGGAAATTTGAAAAGAGAAGGATAAGAACTTCCATGGGAAGAAAGACAGTTTTATCTTGCTTGCATTATACACTTGAAGTAAATTTAAATTACAGCTGACCCTCAAACAACAAGGGTTTGAACTGCACTAGTCCACTTATAGGTGGACTTTATTTTTCAATAAAGTCCGCAATGGGAAAGACCACAACAGTAAGAGGCCTGTGTACAGCAAAAAAAAAAAAAAATTAATTACAATACTATTTAATGAGTGTTACGGTAGGGATAAGCATGGGGTTCAATGTGACCAAAAAGGAGTAAGATAATTCAAACATGAGGAGTTGGGGAAGGTTTCTTGGAAAAGATAACATTTCAGCATGAGCATGCCTAGTAGTAATTAGAATTATTTGGTAACTATGGAAACTGCTGCTAAATAGCTTATCAACAAGAGAATGTATAACACTAAGGTAACCCATTAAAACAAAAAGACAAACTGAAAATTTGGGAAGCAAAACAATAAGGATCACTCCAGCAATCTTAAAAGCAGGAATTAATAGGATTTTCTCTCTTGTGATACTGGCAACATGACAAATCTGATGATATACCAGTTCATTTGTTTGTTTTTGCTTGTTTGTGTTTTTGTGGGTGTTACTCCATTGCCAGTTTCAAAAGGACTGATTGGGGTCAGGTGTCTATACCTGGATAAATCAGTTACAGCCAAAAGAGCAGGATAATGGAGCTTAGAAGTGATTGGTGAAGACCTAAGTCAATATATTTGGTGCTTCTCAAGGAAAAAGCTTGGTATGAGTTGGTAGTCACCCAAAGAGATACCACCATGCTATATTACAGTCTTATTAGTTCTCTTAATTGCCAATGCCCTCAGTATAAAGTTCAAGCAGTGTATTATAGCTGACAAGCTCAAGCTGACGGCTTCTGCTAATCTTTCTGGCCTTATTGCATAAGACAACATCTTGAAATCTAAGCACCAACTATATTGAGTAATTCTTACCAGGCCCCATGAATGTGGCTATGCTCTTTCTTTCCTACAGGGCTTTGCCTTTGTTATCATCTTGAAACATGCTAAAAGGTTTGAGTTCCTCTTCTTGCCTGATTTCTATTATTTTTAGCTCCTAGCTATATAATCATTTCTAGTAAGAAGACTTCATGACTCCTAAAGAAGGCTCATTTGAGTTACCACAGAAACTTGTACTTACTCCCATCATACTATAAGTCTATATTCTATCTCCCTGGGATAGAAGTCGTATCTGTCCTGTTTTATATTATATTCCAAGAACCTACCAGAGTACTAGCACATAGTAGTTACTCAATAATTATATATTTAATTATTAAAATTAACACCAGCTTTAAATTCCAAATGTCTATTTATTTGTGTATATTCTTGATATTTTTCTACAAGTTATGTTTCTTTCACCATTGTGTTCATCCTTACAGTATAGTGCTTGAAGTATAGCTCAATAAACATAGGTTGAATAAACACCAAATGAGAATAAACTTGCAATGTTAAAAAATGATGTGTTCTTGCATAAACAATAAACTCCATGGTTGCAGAAACCTGTCTGTCTTTACACCTCAACATTCTCAGGGCCTACAACAGTGCCTGGCAGATGGCTCATACTTATTGTTGAATATATAGGTGAAACAGTTATCATTAATACCAACATAGTATTAATATCCATAAAACTATTCTTATTGTGGGAATTCCCTGGTGGTCCAGTGGTTAGGGCTCGATGCTTTCACTGCTGGGGCCTGGGTTCAATTCATAGTCAGGGAAAAAAAGAAAAAACAACTATTCTTATTGTAAGAATTTTCTTAAAGATAATTTAAGTTCAGTGTCATTATAATGATCACCCAGTACAACTGTGCTGTAAAATAATGGGACAGAGGTGTATAGTTTCCAAATTGAAAAGATGGCAATTAAGCTGGCTTCATGGTCTGACACTTCTGTTTCTCTTATTTCAGTGATAACTTCATATGGACTAGAAATCATTAAGTGTTGTTTTATTACATATAATAAATATTGATGGATTTCCTACAAAATAGTCAATTTACTTTTGTTTCTTATTAAAATAATAATCACAATACTTGTCCTTCTACCTCTCTCAGCTAAATTCAGAAGAGGAAACTTTAAACAATGTAGATATGCTAAAACACTAAGATTTTTCTTTTGTTAGGTGGGACCCCCTTTTCCAATCCCACTCCCTTTTTTCTTCTCATTTATTATCAAAGAGGCAGAATATCTCACCTTCATGTAGGTGCAATTGGCCATTTGAGAAATGGGTGTATGTCATTTAAATTTTTGTGAGTGTCCACCTGGCAGGTTAGGCTTCTGTGTATATCAATCCCAAGATCACATCCTTGAAGTAAGAATGATAATTGGAGAACAAATTTGGCTTTGAGAGCAGTAATCTTAAGACAGCATTTCCCTTAATATTATTAGAGGAAAAAAAAAATATGTGTGATTTCTCCAAGTGAAATGGAAAGAGCAAAAGGAAAAGAAAACTTGTTCAAAGTGGCAGGGTCTCTGCTTGTTCAAATTCTTAAAATACAGCTTAATGCACAATCTCATAAAACACTAAATGAGAGAAAAGAGGGGGAAAACGTCCTTTTTTTGTATTCCCTCAAGAAAACACAAAAAGACAGATGGCCCAAATGAGAGGGTCTCTGGTCAGATGAGACCTTAATAATCTTCTTTTGCTTTGACAAAGGAAAGCATGTAGTGAACTGTGTGATGACTTTGTTCTCCCAGGAGAAAGGACAACAAAGAGGAGAGAAAGATGCCTAAAAATGGCCACATCGTTGACAACGTGAGTTATGATGCTTCGTTTTGTTAAGTAGTGAAAGAACAATAAGAATCTTTCCTTTTATATCTTGCGCTATCCTTACTTATAAAATCCGAAGACAAAAGTTCAAAACAGTACAATTTTTTTTTTCTTTCTGTTGTATAATGAGGGAAGAACAAAGAAACTTGTTTTACTCTGTCTCTGGGAAATAAATAATGGTAAAAATAAGGAGAGAAAGCAGAAATAACCCAAACCAACAGAGCATTAAAATCTCACACAGAACTGTTTGTGGAGCTCCAATTTCATCCTTCAAAAGCAACTAAAGACTGTCTTGGATTTTAGTCTCATCCACAGTTTCATTTCCTATAAGTCAGTAATGCTTATGGAGTGAAATTCTGGACTGAATAGCATGATCCTTTTAAGCATATCTTCCTGGCTGGAAGATAAATCAATTTCCCCTTTCAAGACTCAACACCACTTCCTTGTAATATACTTAAGGAAAATCTTGGGTAGAACTGAATTTCAGAGAATTATGTATCCAATGTCTAACTCATTCTTTTAAATATTCCAGAAAAGAAGCAACAAAGGGATTGTCTACAGCATGAAGCATGATATAGTGAAAAAATTGTTTTATTTTGTTTGTTTTTCAAATTCTGATTGTGACACTTGATTGTGTAGCCTCGCTCAGATTATTTAGTCTTACTGAACTGTAATTTCTTCAGATATAAAGTTTTTAAAAATCTGTACTTCAGATGTAGAAAACAAACTTACGGTTACAGGTAGTGGAGGGGAGGGGAGGGGGAGGTATAAACTGGGAGATTGGGATTGGCATATACACACTACTATATATAAAATAGGTAACTAATAAGGACCTACTGTGTAACACAGGGAACTCTATTCAATACTCTGTAATGATCTATATGGGAAAAGAATCTAAAATGGGGTGGATATATGTATATGGATAACTAATTCACTTTGCTGTACAGCAGAAACTAACACAACATTGTAAATGTACTCCAATAAGAATTTAAAAAAAGAATGCTTTGCAGATTAAAAACCTTCCAAAAAATAAAATAAAATCTGTACTTCAGAAGGATGCTGTAAAGTTTAAATATCCAGATAAATATAGAACACAACACATTTTAGGGCTTTTCCTTACTACATATTAAAACATCAAATATTTGTGACATATAAAAAGCTCTGAAATGAACTAGAGACAATGGCACACTTACTGCCTTCTTAATTAACAGATTCCAGCAATATAGAGATTGGTCATCTCCAACCTATAGACCAAATTCAGTCCTCACATGATTTTGTACACAAAATTAATTGGAAGCAGGCATGCCGTTTATTTCTATACTTTCTGTTGCTGCTTTCATGCTTCAGTGGCAGAGTTGTGTAGTTGCAATGAAAACCCTATGGCCCCCAAGCCTAGAATCTTTACTATTTCCACCTTTACAGAAAAAGCTGAGGACTCTTAAGTTGAAAAAAAAGAAGGAGAGGTTGGCAAAAATTCTAGACAATTTCCAAGGTTGTAAAAGCCAAAATGAAAACTCCCAAATGTATATATATTCCTAGCACTGGTATATTCAACTTGCTCTGAGACTAATTTTATTTAATATATTCACCTTCAAAGATTTTCCCACTCAGTAATATAGATGGAAATGGAATATATATGTTTTGGTTCACTTTGCTGGACTTTTTTCACAATATGAGTAATACCTGTACCCTTAGAAAATATAAAAGCTCAATAAATTGTAAAAGCATCTTGACTAAGGCCAATCATTTTTATACTCTCTCAACAATCCTCCTTTGATTTCCATTTATAATTGCCCCTTTCTTCATAACTGCTCTCCCAAATGGCAACTAATATCTTGATGAAAAAGTGTCACTTCTGCTGAAAGCAACATTAATTATTCATTATTTAGTTCAAAACATTCATTCTAGAAGGAAAAAGCAGAGAGTCAGAGAGATGACATGAATAGCCCTCAGGGCTGAACAGCATCAGAGCTGAAAGGAGAATCCAATGTCTGGGCTCCGGCTTCAGTGATCCCTTAGAGACAACACGCTCCACTCCAATCTGGCCTACCTCTGTTCCAATCCCAATATTTCTATTAATATATTATCTTTCTTTTTTTGCATTTTCAACTTCTATCTCTATCTCCTCAACCCCAGCTTAAATAAGCCATTGTATTTCCCCACCAAGTTTAGAATGTCACCATTATAATTTAGGAAACAATTGTGCACACAGATTGCTCCTTCTTTATTTTTTCTTTCTACCGCTCATGCTTTTATGCATTTTCCATGGCCACACACAGTCTGACACGACTCTCTGTTTTATCACCAACGCCTAGCAATCAACCTACACTGTTATCTCCTTGTGGCCCTCTTCTAGCTCTTTTTCCCGATGGCAGCTGGCTTCCTGTAATCTCCCTTCCTTTTTAAGTTTTTACCATACCTTATCCCTCTGAAGACATTTTCCTGTGACTCTCTTCCTGTGTTTCCAACCTTTCTTCTTCCACTCTCTGATGTTGTCTTCTCTGCCATTTTTTAAAAATTATTATTTCATCTGTCTCATATTTTACCTGTTTTCAGGATTTAGACTACCCTTTATTTATATTACATCCAAGACTATGGCCTTTTTTTAATTTTTTAATTTAATTTAATTTTTTTTTATACAGCAGGTTCTTATTAGTCATCAATTTTATATGCAACAGTATATACATGTCAATCCCAATCTCCCAATTCATCACACCACCATCCCACCCCCTGCTGCTTTCCCCCCTTGGTGTCCAAACGTTTGTTCTCTACATCTGTATCTCAATTTCTGCCCTGCAAACCAGTTCATCTGTACCATTTTTCTAGGCTCCACATATATGCACTAATATATGATATTTGCTTTTTCTCTTTCTGACTTACTTCATTCTGTATGACAGTCTCTAGATCCATGCACGTCTCAACAAATGACCCAATTTTGTTCATTTTTATGGCTGAGTAATATTCCATTGTATATGTGTACCACATCTTCTTTATCCATTAGTCTGTTGATGGGCATTAAGGTTGCTTCCATGACTTGGCTATTGTAAATAGTGCTGCAATGAACATTGGGGTACATGTGTCTTTTTGAATTATGGTTTTCTCTGAGTATATGCTCAGTGGTGGGATTGCTGGATCATATGGTAATTCTATTTTTAGTTTTTTAAGGAACCTCCATACTGTTCTTCATAGTGGTTGTATCAATTTACATTCTCACCAACAATGCAAGAAGGTTCCCTTTTCTCCACACCCTCTCCAGCATTTGCTGTTTGTAGATGTTCTGATAATGCCCATTCTAACTGGTGCAAGGTGATACCACCTTGTAGTTTTGATTGGCATTTCTCTAATAGTGATGTTGAGCAGCTTTTCATGTGCTTCTTGGCCATATGTATGTGTTCTTTGGAGAAATGTCTATTTAGATCTTCTGCCAATTTTTGGATTGGGTTCTTTGTTTTTTTAAATATTGAACTGCATGAGATGTTTATATATTTTGGAGATTAAACCTTTGTTGATTCATTTGCAAATATTTTCTCCCATTCTGAGGGTTTTGTTTTCATCTTGTTTATGGTTTCCTTTGCTGTGCAAAAGCTTTGAAGTTACATTAGGTCCCATTTGTTTATTTCTGCTTTTATTTGCATTACTCTAGGAGGTGGGTCAAAAAAGATCTTGCTGTGATTTATGTCAAAGAGTGTTCTTCCTATGTTTTCCTCTAAGAGTTTTATAGTGTCTGGTCTTCATTTAGGTCTGTAATCCATTTTGAGTTTATTTTTGTGTATGCTGTTAGGGAGTGTTCTAATTTCATTCTTTTACATGTAGCTGTCCAGTTTTCCCAGCACCACTTATTGAAGGCACTGTCTTTTCTCCATTGTATATCCTTACCTCCTTTGTCATAGATTAGTTGACCATAGGTGCATGGGATTATCTCTGGACTTTCTATCTTTTTCCATTAATCTATGTTTCTGTTTTTGTGCCAGTACCATATTGTCTTGATTATTGTAGCTTTATAGTATAGTCTGAAGTCAGGGAGTCTGATTCCTCCAGCTCCGTTTTTTTCCCCTCAAGACTACTTTGGCTATTTGGGGTCTTTTGTGTCTCCATACAAATTTTAAGATTTTTTGTTCTAGTTCCATAAAAAATGCCATTGATAATTTGATAGGGATTGCATTGACTCTCTAGATTGCTTTGGGTAGTATAGTCATTTTCACAATATTGGTTCTTCCAATCCAAGAATATGGTATATCTCTCCAACTGTTGGTATCATCTTTAATTTCTTTCATCAGTGTATTATAGTTTTCTGCATACAGGTCTTTTGTCTCCCTAGGTAGTTTTATTCCTAGGTATTTTATTATTTTTGTTGCAGTGGTAAATGGGAGTGTTTCCTTAATTTCTCTGTCAGATTTTTCACCATTAGTGAATAGGAATGCAAGAGATTTCTGTGCATTAATTTTGTACCTTGCAACTTTACCAAATTCATTGATTAGCTCTAGTAGTTTTCTGGTAGCATCTTTAGGATTCTCTATGTATAGTATCATGCCATCTGCAAACAGTGACAGTTTTACTTCTTTTCCAATTTGTATTCCTTTTATTTCTTTTTCTTCTGTGATTGCTGTGGCTAAAACTTCCAAAACTATGTTGAATAATAGTGGTGAGAGTAGACATCCTTGTCTTCTTCCTGATCTTAGAGGAAATGCTTTCAGTTTTTCACCATTGAGAATGATGTTTGCTGTGGGTTTGTCATATCAGGCCTTTATTATGTTGAGGTAGGTTCCCTCTATGTCCACTTTCTGGAGAGTTTTTATCATAAATGGTGTTGAATTTTGTCAAAAGTTTTTCTGCATCTATTGAGATGATCATGTGGTTTTATTCTTCAATTTGTTAATATGGTGTATCACATTGATTGATTTGCATATATTGAACAATCCTTGCATCCCTGGGATAAATCCCACTTGATCATGGGGTATGATACTTTTAACATGTTGTTGGATTCTGTTTGCTAGTATTTTGTTGAGGACTTTTGCATCTACATTCATCAGTGACATTGGTCTGTAATTTTCTTTTTTTGTAGTATCTTTATCTGGTTTTGGTATCAGGGTGATGGTAGCCTCATAGAATGAGTTTGGGAGTGTTCCTTCCTCCTCAATTTTTTGGAAGAGTTTGAGAAGGGTGGGTGTTAACTCTTCTCTAAATGTTTGATAGAATTCACCTGTGAAGCCTTCTGGTCCTGGACTTTAGTTTGTTGGAACATTTTTAATCACAGTTTCAATTTCATTACTTGTGATTGGTCTGTTCATATTTTCTATTTCTTCCTGGTTCAGTCTTGGAAGGTTATACCTTTCTAAGAATTTGTCCATTTCTTCCAGGTTGTCCATTTATTGGCATAGGGTTGCTTGTAGTAGTCTCTTAGGATGCTTTGTATTTCTGTGGTGCCTGTTGTAACTTCTTTTTCATTTCTAATTTCATTGATTTGAGTCCTCTCCCTCTTTTTCTTGATGAGTCTGGCTAATGGTTTATCAATTTTGTTTATCTTCTCAAAGAAGCAGCTTTTATTTTTATTGATCTTTGCTATTGTTTTCTTTGCTTCTATTTCATTTATTTCTGCTCTGATCTTTATGATTTATTTCTTTCTGCTAACTTTAGGTTTTGCTTGTTGTTCTTTCTCTAGTTCCTTTACGTGTAAGTTTAGAATATTTATTTGAGATTTTTCTTGTTTCTTGAGGTAGGCTTTTATAGCTAAAATTCCCTCTTAGAACTGTTTTTGCTGCTTGCCATAGGGTTTGGATGGTCGTGTCTTCATTGTTGTTTGTCTCTATGTATTTTTTGATTTCCTCTTTGATTTCTTCAGTGATCTCTTGGTTATTTAGTAATGTAGTGTTTAGCCTCCATGTGTTTGTGTTTTTTACGTTTTTTCCCCTGTAATTCATTTCTAATCTCATAGCATTGTGGTCAGAAAAGATGCTTGATATGTCTTCAGTTTTCTTAAATTTACTGAGGCTTGATTTGTGACCCAAGATGTGATCTATCCTGGAGACTGTTCCGTTCGCACTTGAGAAGAAAGTGTAATCTGCTGTTTTTGGATGGAATGTCCTATAAATATCAATTAAATCTATTTGGTCTATTGTGTCTTTTAAAGCTTCTGTTTCTGTATTTATTTTCATTTCGGATGATCTGTCCATTGGTGTAAGTGAGGTGTTAAAGTCCCCCACTATTATTGTGTTACTGTCAATTTCCTCTTTTATAGCTGTTAGCATTTGCCTTACGTATTGAGGTGCTCCTATGTTGGGTGCATGTATATTTATAATTGTTATATCTTCTTCTTGGATTGATGCCCTGATCATTATGTAGTGTCCTTCCTTGTCTCTTGTAACATTCTTTATTTTAAAGTCTATATTATCTGATATGAGTATTGCTACTCCAGCTTTCTTTTGATTTCCATTTGCATGAAATATCTTTTTCCACCCCCTCACTTTCAGTCTGTATGTGTCCCTAGGTCTGAACTGGATCTCTTGTAGACAACATATATATGGGTCTTGTTTTTGTATCCATTCAGCAAGCCTGTGTCTTTTGGTTGGAGCATTTAATCCATTCACGTTTAAGGTAATTATCGATATATATGTTCCTATGACTATTTTCTTAATTATTTTGGGTTTGTTTTTGTAGGTCCTTCTTTTTTTTTTTTTTTTTTTTTCCTTTGCAGTAAGCAGGCCTCTCACTGTTGTGGCCTCTTCCATTACGGAGCACAGGCTCCGGAGGTGCAGGCTCAGCAGCCATGGCTCACGGGCCCAGCCGCTCCACGGCATGTGAGATCTTCCCAGACCAGGGCACGAACCCGTGTCCCCTACATCAGCAGGTGGATTCTCAACCACTGCGCCACCAGGGAAGCCACTGTAGGTCTTTTTCTTCTCTTGTGTTTCCCACTTAGAGAAGTTCCTTTAGCGTTTGTTGTATAGCTGGTTTGGCGGTGCTGAATTCTCTTAGCTTTTACTTGTCTGTAAAGCTTTTGATTTCTCCATCAAATCTGAATGAGATCCTTGCCGAGTAGAGTAATCTTGGTTGTATGTTCCTCCCTTTCATCACTTGAAGTATATCATGCCACTACCTTCTGGATTGTAGACTTTCTGCTGAGAAATCAGCTGTTAACCTTATGGGAGTTCCCTTGTATGTTATTTGTCATTTTTCCCTTGCTGCTTTTAATAATTTTTCTTTGTCTTTAATTTTTGCCAATTTGATTACTATGTGTCTCGGTGTGTTTTTCCTTGGGTTTATCCTGTATGGGACTCTTTGCGCTTCCTGGACTTGGGTGGCTATCTCCTTTCCCATGTTAGGGAAGTTTTTGACTATAATCTCTTCAAATATTTTCTTGGGTCCTTTCTCTCTTTCTTCTTCTGGGACCCCTATAATGTGAATGTTCTTGTGTTTAATGTTGTCCCAGAGGTCACTTAGGCTGTCTTCATTTCTTTTCATTCTTTTTTCTTTATTCTGTTCCACCACAGTGAATTCCACCATTCTGTCTTCCAGGTCACTTATCTGTTCTTCTGCCTCAGTTATTCTGCTATTGATTCCTTCTAGTGTAGTTTTCATGTCAGTTATTGTATTGTTCATCTCTGTTTGTTTGTTCTTTAATTCTTTTAGGTCTTTGTTAGACATTTCTTGCATCTTCTCGATCTTTGCCTCCATTCTTTTTCCAAGGTCCTGGATCCTCTTCACTATCATTATTCTGAATTATTTTTCTGGTCGGTTGCCTAACTCCATTTCATTTAGTTGTTTTTCTGGGGTTTTATCTTGTTCCTTCATCTGGTACATACCCCTCTGCCTTTTCATCTTGTCTATCTTTCTGTGAATGTGGGTTTTGTTCCACAGGCAGCAGGATTGTAGTTCTTCTTGCTTCTTCTGTCTGTCCTCTCAAGAGTATGATTTTCATCCTAACCATAGATATATCCAGCCAGAATTGTGATAAAAGTTTCAGGCAAATCTCCAGATCAAGTCCCAATGAAGTTTCTGTTTTTCATCTCTCCTATATCAATGAATAAGTGAATTGTATAACTATCACTCCTTGAATCCTTGGTTTTTTAAATCACTTTCCCTCCCTCCCTCCTTTCTACCCTCCCTAACTCCCTTCTTCCTTTTCATCTTATCTATATGTAATTAGTTGCTATGTGATGTGGATTCTCACCCACACTACATTCCCTATTTCATTCAAGTCTCTTTTTTTTCTATTTATACTATTATCACCTCCATAATCCAGACATCAGACACTTCTCTCTTTTAAATTTGTGGATGAGAGAATGAGAATAATCCTGCACCTTCAATAGCATCAGCAGTCAGACAGAAAACATTCAGTAAATTCACCATTCATCTTGTTGTTTCTTAGAGAAAACCATTTTTGAATAATGTGAAACTCTAATAGAAGAAAGAACTAGAAGAAGGAGCCTATCATATCCATACAAAGATCATGCATGCACAAAAACTTAGACAAAAATCATGTGAATAAGTACACTCACATTTGCAATGTGAATATAAGCAACGTATTTTTAAGCTACATTTAGTTTGCCCTCACTATGTGCCAAAACACCATTTTGAGTACTTTACACATATTAGCCCATTTGATTTTCCAAACTACCCATGAGATAAGTGCCAATATTATACCCATTTACAATTAAGAATAATAATGCACAAAGAGCTTGATCTAGGAACTTGTAAGTGGTAGAGGATAGATTGCAATTCAGTGGAGACTAGACTCTTTACTATAAAATTATAATTCCAATCTAGAAATGTGAATTATTTTTGGAAGAAAATTATTACTTATTATGACCAATATATTTTTATTCATTCATCATATATTCATACTTTTCCCTCAGAACCTAGTCTGTGACAGGCAGTGTATAGCCTGGGGATCCATCAGTGATAAATAGATATGTCTTTTTCCTCATGAAGCTGGCTGATGTATTAAACGCAAGATGAAGGGAATAAGGAAAAAGGAAATGCAGGATGATTCTTAGAACTTTTGTTTGAGCAAGTGGGTAGATTGTGACACTTTTTACAGGGAATGGGGGACCAGAGGCTTGTCCAGACCCATTTTCAAAGTATAATTAATTGACAAGACCAGGAATTTTCATTGTTGCTGCTGCTTTTTGGTTTGTTAGTTTGTTTTTATCAGGAGGCACATAATGTATGGAATTTCTCTTTTACCTGTACTAGTATCTGCTTGTCGTTCAATGCTGAGATCCATCAGAGGCAGGAAAGAGCTTATAGTCAAATTCTATATATTTCATTTTCATTTTCTTGCTGAATACTTTTATAAAAAGAAATCATCAACTATTTGCTTACACAGTTTTTAATTGATACAAGAAAGAGAATAAACATTTGATTATTTTCCTTAATTTGCCATCTTTCAAGATGATTGTATATAGGAACAGGCATGTGTGTGTGTGTATATAGACATATTCATGAATTTAAATACATTTGATGAGTTTCAATCCACAGCAAACCTTATACTTTTCAAAGCTCAAACTTCTCACCTTTGGCCATTGTGAGCTTCTTCAGGTTGATATCTGAATCCTTTGGAAATGTTTTATATATATATATAAAAAGAAATGCTCAGCTGTAGTACTTTTAATTCAAATTCAGGACTATGAAGTTGTACTTAAAGCCTTCTGTCTTACCTTTGCTCTTCTTTTCCTTTCTTCAACACAGAGAATCCTTGTTTTCCAAGACACAGGGAATGATAAATATATTTATTTTTAATTATTTATTTTTAATCAGAAATCATAAACACAGTGGTCTCAGAATAATATTATACAAACATCCATGGTACCAATATTCTTAAAATAAGCAATATAATTGATAAAATAGTAACTTTTTCTGCATTTGCTCTCCCCAATCTCCACCTCCACATTTATGCAGTGACACATGTATTGTCATGGGATATAGCTATTATTCATTATACTCTCTTTCTTTTGTTATTATATAGTCTTAGTTCTAGCAGTAACCATATATCTAATTCTCACTCTCAGTCCTTATGTCAATGTGTCTATTCATTTTGTGGTCTGATGTCCTTTCTCTAGTACATTCTTCAGGAATGGTGCACTAGAAAAATATTTCCCAAGTGCTTACATGCTGATAATAACTTGTCTCCACCCTTTATCATTGACAGTTACTTTTACCTTTTACTCAGTGTAAACTCTCTGGACACTTTCTACCTTTAAACATCTTAAATATTGTTCTCTGTTTTCTTGACGCAAATGCATAGTTCTTAAAAAATATATGAGGATAAGCCATAAAAGAGAAAAAAATAATGCCATTTGCAGTGACATGGATAGACCTAGAAATTATCATACTGAGTGAAGTAAGTCAGACAGAGAAAGACAAATATTATGTTATATCACTTATATGTGGGACCTATTTATGAAACAGCCATAGAGTCACAGATGTAGAAAACAAACATTGTTACCAGGAGGGGAAGAGGGAGGGAGGGATACCTTGGGAGATTGGGATTAACATATACATACTACTATATATAAAATAGATAGCTAGTAAGAACCTAGTGTATAGCACAGGGAACTCTACTAAAAAAGAGTGGATATATGTATATGTATAATTGATTCACTTTGCTGTACAGCAGAAACCAACATAACATTGTAAATCAACTATACTCCAAAAAATTAATTTAAAAAAATATGAGGATAATCTAATTTTCTTTTTCTTGCAAATTCTTGCTCATTTTGCCTAAACGCAAGTTTTATTTTTCTAAATATATTGATAATTTTAAAGAATATATCTTGATTTTATTTTTTTCTGAGTAAATATTTTTAGACACACAATATGCCCTTTCTTTTGTATGTGTGCCCTTTCAATATATTGTTTGAAGCAGCTTTTAAAACTTTCTTGATGGTTACGTTGCATTTTAGCTTTGCTCTGTATTGCTATATTATTTTGGTTTTCTTCTTTGAGGCCTCCTATTATCTATATGCAATTTATTCCTTGCCTTTATTAAGTATTTGCTACTTTCTCTCAAGACTTTTATCTCATCCTTCACTATTTTTAAATTTTAAAAGTTTATTCTCCATCACTTTCTATTCCTTTCAAGGCATTATCTCTTATGATTTTTCATTACTGGATTTTTTTATATTACTCTTCATAAAAAAATATTTTTCTTTATTCTTTCATTATTTACTTCATTTTTTAATATTTCTGATTTATGTGGTTTTTCAGATCTTGTACAACTTTCTAAAAATATACATTTAGTTGCTTTGAAATGGTAGATTATTATAAAACTAGACCCTGTCTTATCCACTCACAAAAGAATTAAAACTAAATAGACTAGACTTTAATATAAGACCTGAAACCATGAAACTCCTAGAAGAAAGCATAGGAAAAATGCTTCTTGGTATGAGTCCTAGCAATAATTTTGGATATGACACCTGAAGCACAGCAACAAATCAAAACTACACAAGTGGGACTACATCAACATAAAAAGCTCTGGACAGCAAAGGAAACAATAAACAAAGTGAAAAGCCAACCTATGAAATAGGACAAAAATATTCACAAACCATATATCTGATAATGGGTTAATATAAAATCTCTCTTTAGAAATATGGCATCTGAATAAAGGCATTAATGGGACAAGAGAGAGAGGCCTGAGTATACACTCACTCATTCACTCACTTATCAAAGATTTTAAACAGTTCTAATTTTTGTCACATCTCTGCTAAGCACTGAAATATGAGTGCTTAAAATATGAGTGAAAGTGTTACTCTCCCAGAGAGAGTCAGAATAACTAATATATTTTCATTGTTTTAGTCATCAATTACATAAATGTTCTACCAGTAGTAATTGAATGAAGATCATCTTCCAAAAGGAGTATAAAAAAACACATAATTTCAACAAAAAATTCGAGAAAGAACTGCATTTATTAAAAATCTCAATATCACCAAGAAGGAATTCACTTCTTATAACGTTTTCTATTTTACCTCATAGTATCTGATCACTTTCAAATTCTTATTGTGTGTTTTTTAAAGAGTTGTTATGGAGTTTGAGTACAGAGATTCATTCTTATCTAGATGTAGTGAGATTTTTTCTTATTGATTTTTTAAATTATTTTCTTCCCCTCTAAGATGGAAGTTGCCTTAACAATCCTTCTGAGGCTTACAAAAGAGAACCAGCATAAGCAGAGAGAGGTTGGTTGTTCTCTTCCTAAGAAACAGGAATTTTGTAATGAGGGCACATAACAGAATCTCCCTGAGGGCAGAAGAAGAGTTTAGATTTCCAACTCTGCATGGGAAATGATTCACTAATTAGTAGTCCTAAATGTTAGGGGAAGAGAAATGGAGAAATAAAAGCCACTTATATGGTATTTTGTGTGTCATGAAAGTGTTGTATGAAACTTCGTTTCTTCATGGAAAATACCATTCTGTAAAAACCTGGTCCTATAAACTGTTAAGTGGGTTCCTACACCTGCAGACTGATTAAAACCCAGAAGGTAAAGCTAAAATAAACAAATGCCACCTTCTGCTGGAACAGGTGTTTGTGTCCTCATTTAGAAACCAAACTAAATGAGAGGATGCAGAGGGGTTAGAAGAGATCATTGCCTGGATTACCAGGATCCTGGCATTCTGTAATGCATTGCTGTTTGTACTTGAACTTAATACTGGGGATTTTGATTTGCCAGGTTAGTTGATGATGCCTTGAGGATTAAACTTCAATATAATTAAGAAAGCCTCTATCTTCTCCTGGTAAGATTCCCACACTCAGTGCTGGCATTTTTTCCCCTTGTTTTTATTGTTGACCTCTCTCTTCACCCTGCACTACTTAGAAATCAATTACAGGGCACAAATTAAGGAGAGTTCCTTTCACCTCCTCACAGCAAATGAAAAGACACTACATGCAGGATAAATTAAAAAACAGAATATATTGGATAGCATGCTATGAAATTTAATGAGTACCTTTTAAATATCATTGTGTTATGTGATATTGGGTTCTTTTCTCCTCTCACTTTTTTTTCCTCTATTTCATTCCTCACCACTTTTCTAACACACTTGCCATTTGCTGAAAGCAGAAAAAAAAATGTTACTCTCATTGTTTTAAAGACTTTGTGTCTCTTCTTTTCTCCTTAAATAATATAAATGCATGAAAGTCATTTTAGAGTGGTTTTGAGAAAGTGTAATTGGCATATTCAAGAAATCTTGGGGGCAAATAATTTCCCAAACATATTTTCAATAGTTGCTTCTTTAGGATGAATCTAAGTTATTTTATAGATATTGTTGTAAGATCATATAAATAAGTAAATAGGATATTGTTTTAACTATTTCAAAGTGCTTTATGAATACAAAAGGAAGTTGAAATAGAAGTGCTGTTTGAAGCCCATTGGGAATAGACACCACATTAAGTTGCAAGACATCTGCCAAGGACTTGCAAAAGAAGGTAGAAGGGTGGTTTTGTGACCCTTAAAACCTTCTGGCAGGAAGTAGGGATTAAGAAAAAAGAGCTTTTAAGACACTACTTGATAGCTGATTATTTACACCGTTAAGTTTTGGAATCTCAGTGGCAGTATGTGCAACTCCAACCTAGAAAATAGGAAGAACAAAACGTAGCTGTTGACTGCTTCGACAACAAAGCAAAGGAGAAGTGGCTGCCTTGAGCAACTTGTGAGCCCAAATTTTCTCAGGGAAGACAGTGTGAAGTGTTTACCTTTGACCAGATTTGGACCATGATCAACAAACATAAGCAATAACAATTCTCGGACCTGTAGATTCATGGAGGGATGTTTTAGTTACAGTAATGCTAGATTGTTGTTGTAAAGACACACATCTTACACTTTCAGAGTCTTAACAAAATAAAATTTTATTTCTGCTCATATTAAGTCCAGGCAGGTAGGAAGAAGGCTTTCTTCCTTGAAATCATTTCGGAATTCAAGGCCCCGCTATTTCATGGCCACTTTAGACTTTTAGACTCTTTCTCCCCTTTCAGCTTGGTGCTGGAAAGGTACATCTTCTTATCCACTTTGATCCAGAAGTGATATATATTGGGTCTTTTCAGATCACGAGGCCCACATAGATGCAAAAGGAATGCCCCAAAATGTAGCCCCTGGCTAAGACACCACTGCAGTTCTACAGTATGAAAGAGTAGTATGCCTCTTTGGTGGTTAGCTATCAATTTCCTCAATAAGGAAGCATAAACTAGTATAAGGAATTTTAGATGCCTCAGTGCTGATGAAGATGTAAAGAGTCATAGAAAAGAGGAGGGTCTCAGGCTTCTTAATGGTATGGATGTATGAAGTGACCTACAAGTGGGCATATGAGTGAATTTCCAAGGAATTCAATACAGCACCATTAAAAGAAAGTGTCAGCATTAAAGGCTTTCAGTAGCCAACGTAAACATTTAGTTTAGTGTTGGTCCAATTCCTTCCATGTTCCCTAAACTCTCTTCCTTTTCTACTCCCCTCACCCTCAATCCTAGACCCTACACTGTTGGAGTCAAAAAGGAAAAAGAAAAAAAAGCTGATAACAAAATGTACAATAGAAATAAATAAAAGTGGAGAGAGAAAAGGGGCTACACCCCTCCTCTCTCATTGTAATCCTAAAGCATTCTCAATAGAGATATTGAGAGTAGCATGCAATAGAGTTTAAGATTGTATCTTATCTTAATATATACTGGATTAGATATTAATTACTACCCAGAGAAGTTTTGATTACTTGAAAGTAAGAAAAAAAAAAAACCAAGAAAACACTAACCTTTAATTTCAATCAGTAACATGGGAAAACCCTGCTCCAGAGAATGAATTTAAAGGAACAGTGAAAAAAATATAGTCAATTTATGATTACATCCCATGAATTGTGCTTTAATCAGAGATTGGGATAAATAAGAGGTGTTGTGTTGACTATATGAGAGAAAGCCTTTCACAGGTATGAAGTTAAATGTTGTAGTTGATCAGTGTGCTTGTTAGATGTGAACTGATTTCCATACCTATAGTATTTATTAATTATATATAATTATATTTAATACACTTTTCTTCCTTAGTATACAAAATGAGCATTATTTACTCTTTGGTGATTTATGATTTGGAGGGTTTCAGAATCATTTTAAAGTAATATAATTAAAAAAGAAATAGGACATATTAGAAAAATTCACTCTCTTCTTAAGCCTTTCCTAACACTTTTCTTCCTCTTTTCCAAGTAGAATTGATCCATCTTTCTTGCCTTTTACTCTGTAACTTGTGCGTATCTGTCCTTCCTGTTGGACTTGAGCATTTAGAAGGCAGTGACCTCTGGGTATGGAAAAAAGGGAACCCTCTTGCACTGTTGGTGGTAATGTAAATTGGTACAGCCACTATGGAGAACACTATGGAGGTTTCTTAAAAACTAAAACTAGAACCACCATATGACCCAGCAATCCTACTCCTGGGCATATATTCATAGAAAACCATAATTACAAAATTTACATGCACCTCAATGTTCATTGTAGCACTATTTACAATAGCCAGGACATGGAAGCAATCTAAATGTCCATCAACAGAGGAATGGATAAAGAAGTGGCACATATATACAATGGAATATTATTCAGCCATAGAAAGAAACAAAATTGAGTTATTTGTAGTGAGGTGGATGGACCTAGAGACTGTCATACAGAGTGAAGTAAGTCAGAAAGAGAAAAAAAAATACTGTATAATTACACATATAAATGGAATCTAAAAAAAAAAACATGTTTCTGAAGAACCTAGGGGCAGGACAGGAATAAAGACGCAGATATAGAGAATGGACTTGAGGACACAGGAAGGGGGAAGAGTAAGCTGAGACGAAGTGAGAGAGTGGCATGGACATATATACACTACCAAATGTAAAATAGGTAGCTAGTGGGAAGTAGCCGCATAGCACAGGGAGATCAGCTCAGTGTTTGTGACTACCTAGAGGGGTGGGATAGGGAGGGTGGGAAGGAGACTCAAGAGGGAGGAGATATGGGAATATATGTATATGTATAATTGATTCACTTTGTTATAAAGCAGAAGCTAGCACACCATTGTAAAGCAATTATACTCCAGTAGAGATGTTAGAAAAAAAAAATGAATGAAATTGAGTTATTGGTAATGAGATGGATGGACCTAGAGTCTGTCATACAGAGTGAAGTAAGTCAGACAAAAACAAATGCTGTATGCTAATATACGTATATGGAATCAAAAAAACGGTACTCATGAACCTAGTGGCAGGGCAGGAATAAAGACGCAGATGTAGAGAACAGACTTGAGGACACAGAGAAGGAAGGGGAAGCTAGGCCGACGTGAGAAAGTAACACTGACATATATACACTACCAAATGTAAAATGAGTAGCTAGTGGGAAGCTGCTGCATAGTACAGGAGATCAGCTCGATGCTTTGTGACCACCTAGAGGCGTGGGATAGGGAGGGTGGGAAGGAGGTTCACGGAGGAAGGGATATGGGGATATATGTATACATACAGATAATTCACTTTGTTGTATAGCAGTAACTAACACAACATTGTAAAGCAATTATACTCCAATAAAGATATTTTAAAAAAAGGAAGAAGACAGTGACCTTTGAATTTCCTTTATTGTCAAAAATATCTGATATGTAGGTGGTCTGGTAAATAGAAAGACTCACTGATTTGAAAAAGAGGCTGAAAGTTGAGGTTTTATAATAAATTCCTGAAATTATCTTTTTTTTCTTTTAATGAATTACTATTCTGTCTTAAAAGTGGAACACAGAAAAAAAATCAGTTAATTGAGGCTTTTGGATGTTAAGTTCCTATTAATCAAAGTTTTAATGAATATAGACATAGAAGACAGATAAAGACTTTGACAAGATGCCTCTCTCGATACCATAATGAAGGTTAATATGTAAAAAGTCCCTATAGTAGAGACCCTGTGGGAGATATAGCTCATAAGTGTTCCCTACATAATCAGAATTCTGTGTTTCTTTCTCTTTTACATGATAATTTCAAAGTGATACTGAGCTGAACAACCTAAGGAAAGGATTAGTCCAAGAAGGAATGATATTTCCAATAGGGTATGTACCCTTGGAAAAAAGTTATCACACTTCAAGCTTGGTAGGGGTTACGCTCCATGCTCAGAAGAATTTCCTGGGTATACTTAACCTCTTCCAATTTGTAAAATCTGTGTTGTCATTTACCTTCAAAGTCAAGTTATAAAGGCTTTTATATCCAAATTGAGAAAAGAGGCTCTTTTAATAAATTATTTTGTTATTAAGCCACACATGTCTTTTTGTTAAATTTTAAATTAAATTTATTTAAGATTTCTGATACTTTACAAAGAAGTCAGCATGAAAGAAACTCTAAACTTAATCTGTTGCCATTGTCAACCTAATTGATTATCTTAGGGAAGCAGGTTGTATAGGAATGACAAAGTATGATTTGAAAGAAGTATATTATCAAGGTGTTAAGTTAACTATGAAATAATTGTAGAGCTTTTAAATATTCAGAGTCCTTCTGTTAAATGTGAAAAGAAAGTAAATGCAATATGCTCAATATTTTTTCATATTTTCCTTTGTCTTTGGAGGTCACCAAAATTATTCCTATTTGCCAATTTTCTTCCTATTAGGTAGCACATCAGAGTAACTGCCTTGTTGAATTTCTTTGATGCTAGACATTTATGACATGCTGGACTTTTAGTGCTGGAGGCTGTTTCTAGCACATTCTCTAATTATGCTTAAATAGGAGCTGGCTCTTGTATAAAACAGCAAATCTGGATTTTTAGAGCAGAACAGTTAAAACTGCATTGATGCAAATCCAAGAAGAGTGAGGTTAAACTTGGAAGCCAGTTTAGCCAAGTACAACATTTCAAGAGAGAAGCAATTAATTCTTCCATATTTTCCAGGGGGCATATTTCAGTGCTTCCGTATTTTGGCCCCCCTTAAATACTTCTTTCCTTTAACATGTGTGTAACTCATCGCTGGCCAGTACCTTTCAAGTAGACAACCTCAGCAATTTAAACGCAGACACGTTGGGCTTTGCTGTTCTTGTTCAGTGATTGTAAGACACACAATTTGCCATTTGCCATCATTCTCTCTACAACCAATACCAAAAACCAGGTTTGTCTGTGACTCCCTATACTATTTTTTTTTCTGAATCTAAATATATATTACTAAATGACTGACAGAACACTCCTATCATGAAAATAACATCAAAGAGAGAAAAGAGACAGGGACTTTGGTTTAAATTTGTTCCCCAACTCATGGCATGCATTTAAGCAATGCTCTTAAACTTTGAGTCTTAGTTTTACTATTCATAAAACAAGAACTTAGGTCGAATTATTTCTTTTTCCCCCAAACTGGCCAACTGTTCGATGATATGATGTTTATTTAATTACCATAGCTTTCTGTTTATTTTCTTTCGTTGAAATATTAACCTTATACAGTAAGCATGTCCAAATCTTCAGTGTACAATTCAAGGAATTTTTAAATATGCATGGACCACTCAGATCAAAGTATAGATTTCCAGCCCCAGTGGTCTCCCTGGTTTAGTCACTGAGTCCATATTCCTCACTACTATCTTCACTTCTGACACCACTGCTTAGTTTTTCCTGCTTTTGAACTTGATGTAAATAGAATCATTCAATATGTGCTTTTATTGGTGCTTGGCTTCTATTGTTCAACAATATGTCTTTGAAAGTCTTCCACACTCTGATGAGTAGCGATAGCTTGTTCTTTTTCATTGTGGTGTCATATCCCATTGTGTGCATATACCATTTGAGTTGTTTTAAGTTTTTGGCTATCAAAAATAAGGCAGCTGGTAACATTTTTGAGCGTGTCTTTCATAAAATAAACAATTATTTTGAGGGAGGAGATATATAACCAGAAACAGAATTACTGAATCATAGGTTGATCATATGTTCAACTTTTGTAATACTTCTTTATACCCATTCTGTTATTTACCTTAGATTTTTCTTTAAATTATTGTTTTCAAATTTTAGCAAACTTATGGTTGTATAATGGTGTACTACTATGTTTTTTTAAAGATTTTAACATTTTTACTTAAAAATATATTTAATACCTCTGAAACAGTAGGTTTGATGTGGTACTTTTTTTAATTTACATTAAGATAGATCTAAAATATCACATTGCAAAATATCCGTCTATGTAGAACTTTAAATACTCTCATGTTAACCACATTTGTTCTAGATGATCTATTCCTAGGTCACTTCTCTGAGAAATTTTCACTCTAAAAAAGATTTCTACTATATAATCAACATTTTTAATAAAATCAAACGTATAAGTAGTTATGATTTCACAACTAAAGAAAGTTTGAAAAAAGAAAACATTTCTAAAATATATATATCCAATACTATCAGGAGTTACTATGAGAAAGCTAGTTTTGAGATATCTATGATTACAACATAACTCTTGTAGCAGGTTTTTGGTCTAGTATTAGCTAAAGACTCGGTCAGTCATATATGATTCCATGGCTACAGCTGATTGCAGGACAGGTGGTCACAGATCTGGGATTCTTAATATCCATGGAGAGGGTGGACTCAAACTCCAGAAGCCAGGAGGCCACAGTTAACAACCATCAAGATAGGGGGTCAGCTAAGGGGGTTTGACACACAGGGGATTGAGGAGATGTCATTCCATTCCTAGGGACAAAATAGACCATTAATAAATGTGTTGTTTAACATCTATAGAGAGAGAGAGAGAATAAAAAGGAAAAGGCAGGAATGCAAGATCAGAAAACAGTCATGCCACCTCCCAAAAATTGTCACAATCTCTTTCTAAGTTTCCAGATCTGATTCAATGTTGTGATACAGAATCCTATCATTGAATAGTCGCCAGGCCTGTAATAGGAAGGGTCCTGTCATAGGTCCTTCTACAAAGGGAACTACGGCCATTTACTCTGGTAATTATACACTATGGAAAAGGGAATACCCTTACATTTTGAAGGCTATTGGGCACAAAGTCTCATCCTAGAGACTCAAAGCATCTCTTCAGCCCTTCATTAGAGTGGAAGCTTAAGCGATCTAAGTAATACATGAGGCTCTAGCTAAAGTCTGGTTCATAGTGTACCCACTGGATCCATGGACTCACCCACTGGCCATTTTCCCAATCCCTGAGTGCATAATTGGAATTGATGTGCTTGGATAATTCCCACGCTGAGTCTCTGACTTGTAGCTAAGAATTATCTTCCCAAAGAAGGTCAAGGAGAGGTTTAAGAACTTGTCACTTCTCCCACACCACAATAGTATATCCAAAACCATATTTCATTTTAGAAGGTGGGAATAGCAGAGATTAGTGTCACCATTAAAGAACTAAAGATACCTCGGTGATGGCCCCTATTGTATCTCCATTTACTTTGCCTGTGTGGCCTCTGTAGACACTGGCTGGGTCCCAGAGAGTGATGGTAGATGACTAAAGGCTCAACCAAGTAGTGGTCCCAACCACAACTGCTGTGGTAGATGAGATGTCAGTGCTAGAATACATTAATAAGGTTTCAGGAACATGATAGGTGGCCATTGAATTGTTAAATATGTTTTGAACTTCAGTTACAATAGGGGATCAGAAATAGGTTGCACTCCTGTGAGATAGACAATATTTATTTACAGTTTTACTTCAGGGCTATTAACTCTCCTGCTCTTTTTTATAATAGAGTCTGAAGAGATCTGGATTTCCTATAAACCCCCAGAGACCACTACACTGATCCATCATGTCAGTGAATTTATTTGGATTGAGCAGGACAAGAAAAAGATGGCTAGTGTGCAAGCGGCCTTCATAGGACACATGTGTTTCAGAGAATGAGGGATTAACTCTACAAAGATTCACGGATGTGTCTGTTCAGCAAACAATGACATTTGTGGGGGTCCTTTGGTCAGGTATTTCCTCCAAAGTAAAAGACAAATTGCTGCATAATGCATGCCCAAACACCAACAAGCAAGCATAGGCCTTTATTGATTCTGGAGGAATCACATTCCACTTCTACTCATACCATTCAGGTCAAATACCTGGTGACATAGAATCTTGCTGGCCTTGAGGGGCTCTATATCAGGAAAGGGCTCTTCAGTAGGTCCAGGCTGTGGTGCAAACAGCTCTGGGTCATACCAGCCTACAGATCCTTTGAATCGGGAAGTATCTAAAGTATGAATAGATGATGCATGACCAAATGGGAAAATCACAGCAGCAGCCTTATAGAATGCTGAAATGACCTCCTTAAAGGCATGGCTAAAGTAATAGTCAGAGGTAACACTGAGAAAGAATGGTATCTCATCCCTCAGAATGGAGTGTATGCACTCAGTCATAGATCTCTGTATGACTCTGTGTCCTCAAAAGAAAGAATACATACAAATGAAGGGGTGGAAGCAAGTGTGATCATATTACTGTCACTCCTAAAGGCATATTGGAGAAGTTTTTACTTCCTTTCCCCAGAAATCTGGGCTCTGCAAAGTTGTAGGCTCTGGTCCCCAAGAGTGGTGCATGCTTGGCAGGGGACAGGATAATGTCTCCTTTGATATACTAGATGTAGAGACTGCCATGACATTTTGGATTCCTTGTGACTAGGAACCAGGAGGTGAGCAGTGCAGTCACCATCCTAGAAGTGGTCATTAATAATACAGAGCAGCAAGACAATTCAGGGCTGTATTAATACAGTGGGGCAGTGAGGAATATCTGTGTAATACGGGTGAACCTCTTGGTGCCTCCATACTCCCTTACCGTATTGTAAATGTGAACAAACCCATGTGACAAACCTGGTCTAAGAAGGTGCTATGGACTGAATGTTTGTGCCATTCCACTCCCCACAACTTCATATGTTGAAGCCTTAATCCTCAAGGTGATAGTGTTAAGAGGTAGGGCCTTTGAGAGGTAAATAATCATTAGGGGAGCACCCTCATGAATGGGATTAGTGCCTTTATAAGAAGACACAGGAGAAGGATGATCTTTCTTTCTCTCTCCATGTGAGCACATAGGAAGAAGGCTGTCATCTGTAAACCAGGAAGAGAATTCTTACCAGAACCTGGCTACACTGGCACTCTGATCTTGGACTTCCATTCTCCAGAGCTGTGAGAAAATAATGGTTTATTTTAAGCCACTCATCTTATGATATCTTGTTACAATGGCCCAAACAAACTAAGACAGAAAGTTATGATTATCAAGTGTTAAGAACACTCAGTAAAGAAATGTTATAACACCAAATTGACCACTGAGACTGGGGAGGTGATAGACAAAGGGAAGGAATTTTGAGTGGATATTGTAGGAGGGAGTTGATAAGCACCTGTTGTGATACAAACATCAACTACAGCAATGGATCAGTATTTGGTCCCACTAATGTCTCAAATTTCACCTTAAGAAGAAAAGCCCATGGAAACTTTGGAGGAGCTGGCCATGAAAATGCCCCTCTCAGATCTCTTACAGCAGCAAGGAAGGGGAAGTGTTGCTATGAAATTAATTTCAGCTGCTGACTCTGAAATCCATCACCAAGATTGCACCAAAACCACAATTTCCCTTAGCTGCTTCAAATTATCAACCAAGCACAGTAGGGATATGAATGAAGGCTTTTTCTGAGAGCCCCCAGATTTTTCTGACCAACAGCTTAGGATCAAGAACACTGACAGCCTTGCCAAAACTTTTTTTGAATTGCACGGCATTCGAAGACCTCCCTTTCTTCCTTTTTCCCTTTCTTCGTAAGAGGCAGACCATCATCATGGTCAGAAGATTCTCCCACCCTTCTCTGGAGCCCTCCTCATCTTTCCCTCCATAAACCTCTTATGTATCTAACCTCATCTTGGAGTCAGCTTCTTGGAGGTTACAGACTAATTTATAGGTGTTTTCAAGCACACCCTCACTCATTATACATAATCTTTTGGAAAACTTCATATCCATCATTACGTACCAGTTTATTGGCATTAATGTTTTGGATGTGTTTTTGTGTTTTAGACATACAGTAGTAAAGATCAAATAGCAGATCCTAAATCAGCCTAAGTATAAAGGAGAGAAGAGGAGAGAGTGGGTATAAAACAAGAGATGAACTAATTTTCTTTCCTTTTTAACTATTACAGGCTAAACTATTGGCAGGATATTGCAATTTTAACAAGAATAATATTTTTCTTTTAAAATTTTGTTTAGTAATTCCACATTATCTAAGTCAATGATTTTCTTTTTTTAAATGATAGGTAAAAATGAATGTAAAATGATTTATTTTGTGAGATACCTACCTGTCTTTATTTAGTTTGTCAAAAAATAATAGCATTCATCTACCTTTGAATATTTATATGTTTGTCCAGTGCTTGAGATAATTTGTATTTTTTCTTTTGTTATCACTTTGACTCAGAGTCAATATTTTCAAGGCAGTTGATTTGGTTTTGAGGGTTAGCCTTTTGTCACAGGACAAAACCAAGGCTGCTTGTCACAAAGCAAGTGTATATGCATACACACTTAGGGTATATACACATATACTTAGGATCTGGTACTTAGATAGATAAATACATAGGTAGGTAGATAGATAGATAGATAGATGATAGTTAATGAACTCATATGTGGTTCCTGCTTTGAACATACTAACAATTCAGAGACTGTTATAGAGAGACTTGAAATTTGCCCAAGGTCACAAAACATTTTTTATGTCACTTCAGATTCACTGTTATTTTAATTGTAGACTTCTATTCATTGCCTAAGTTCAGCTACTTCTTGAGTCATTCCCACATTAAATTTATACTTTTTGATAAAGCAGTTAAAGACTGAAGAAGGCCATCTCCCAAATAAAAGTAGGTATCCAGGCCCCACTTTTTTTTCAACACTCCATAGAAAATTATCTTGGTTTATAATCAATGTGGAGACAGCTTCCATCAGCTTCTTTCTTCTTGTACTCCTTTCCCAGAGAGGAAGAAAGATTGAGGAAAGAAACAGCATGTGTAGCCTAGTCCTTGGAGCATTTGTCCTCAGGAAAAAGGTTTTTCTCTGGTCATTCAGAATGTAAATGTACCAGTAAAATCTGTCCTTGAAACGGAGGCTTTCAAAAGTCTAGCTGTGCTGGTCATGGCATGTGTTTGTGTGTCCAGCTGAACAAGTGTGTTTTAGATAATTCATTTGACTTCAGTGTTGAGACATGTCACCAAGTGAGGACTATCAGAAACAAAGATGACATATTTAACTGTCTGATTTCTGTACCTCTGTATCCAGTGGTTTTGGAGTTGAGGAAGAGAGAGGAGAATTACTATTGATAATTTTAAGTCCACTCTAAATGCCTGATAAAACAGCAGCCATGTTGTAATAAAGAGGCAATAAGAATGGGAACAAACAAAATAACAGTAAGGCTAGGAAAGGTGAAAGACAGAGGGAGCCTGGGTAACAGTTGGAACACTGAGTGGTTGTAACAAGGACAGTAATTGCCTCACTCTGAAGTTCACCTTTTATGATAAAAGTAAACTTTCTTTAACTACTGTTAGGTTTCCTCTTTAAGTTGGAAGCAATTCTACAGCATAGCTGAATATAAAGTATATTCGGATTTGCAAGACAAATTTACATTTATTCATTTAATCACTCATTCACTCTTTCAAGAACTAGGAATATTATTCCACTTCACATATTTTAGTTTGTAATACACTTATTAATTTTGCATCTCTTTTTACCAGAAAGAAACTTTATTTTCTGCTGTATCCTAGTGCTTAGGACACTTTCTGCTATAAATAGGTGCTTAATAAATAATCACTGGGTAAATAAGTAATATATTATTAAGTTATCTGCCAGCAACAAGGTATATGAAGAAAATATGAAGAAGATATATGAAAACTCACAAATACAATTCAGGGTTATAGGAATGATATATTTTAGTTGTGAGTGAAAAGTATGAATATGGTACAATATTCTTCACAATCCACTGATCTGAAAATACTCCAATGTCATCCCTGTGGATACCAGACTATTATCTATTTTAATGACTTTTTGAAATATAATTGAAGTACAGAAGATATTTAAATTGTACAATTTGTTCAGTTTTGGAATATGTTTTAGCTTGTAAAATCATCACCATAATCAAAATAGCGAATATTTTCATTATCCCAAAAAATTTCTTTGTGCCCTTTTCTAATCCCATTCCTTCCTTCAGCTCTGTCTGCAGTTTATGACTAATCTGCTTTTGGTCATTCTAAAGTAGTTTGCATTTTCTCTAATTTTATATTAGTGGTTCATGTCGTATGTACTTCTCTTCAGTTCACTTTTTTCTCTCAACATAATAATTTTAAGACTCATCATCTATGTTGTTGTGTATTAACGTTTTTTTTAATTGCTGAAAGTATTTCACTGTAAGAATATACTATAATTTGTGGACAATTGGATAGAATATACATGATAATTTGTGGACAGTTGGATCATTTCTAATTTTGAGCTATTGCAAATAAAGTTGTTATAAATATTTTTGTATAGTCTTTGTTTTGTATGGATAGATGCTTTTGTTTCTCTTGGCTAAATAGCTAGGAGTCCGTTGTCTCAGTCATACGATTGGGTATGTCCACATTTGGAGAGACTGCCAAATGTTTTGCAGTATGGTTGTACCATTTTACCTTCCCTTCAGCATTGTATAGGAGGTCCCATTGACTGAGAAAATATTTGAAGAGATTATAGTTGAAAACTTCCCTAATATGGGAAAGGAAATAGTTTATCAAGTCCAGGAAGCACAGAGTCCCATACAGGATAAATACAAGGAGAAACACACCAAGACACACATTAATAAAACTATCAAAAATTAAACACAAAGAAAAAAATATTAAAAGCAGCAAAGAAAAAAAAAAGAGGTCCCATTGCCCCACATCCTTGCCAGCACTTCATGTTTCCTATGTTTTTTAGCTATTTTAGCTATTTTTAAAAAAATATGTAGCAGTATCTACTGTGGTTTTAGTTGACATTTCCTTGGTAACTAATGATTTCGATCATTTGTTTTTCACATTCTCATTGTTTTTTGGATTCTTTAATGAAGAGTCTGGTAAAATTTTTAGAATGATAAACACAGATTTAAGGGTGGTGGTCCCCCTGAAGAGTATAAAGGAAAATGTGATGAGAAAAATACACATTGCGGCTTTTAAGTATCATTAGTGCTTTGTTTGGTAAGTTTGATGGTGGGTAAATTTTCTATTATTATTTGTGATTAAGTGTTTATTTAAAAGATGAAAGAAACTTGTTGCTAATGAGCATCTGGGAAATAGTCAAAGGTAACTTCTATACCTGATACCTAAAAGATGTTTTGATAGAATTTATACACAATGTGAGCTGGTGAATTCATGGACTTCAATCTAAAAATAAAGTTTCTAATTCTTAATATGATTAATTTCTTAATATAATTAATTTCTATCCAGTAAAGCTTTAATAAAAATCTTTTGAGTGTTTGAAAGGCACCTGTGTATATGGATATGCAGTCGTGTCAAAAATGTTCATGACTGCAATATATTCTGAGAATATATTGTACTATCTACATAGTTATACTGATGTGATAAGCAAAACAAAAATGACTGAAAATACAAAAGAGTTGTCCTTTTTTCTCTCCAAGTTAAAGGATTGGATTCTTGAGCCTCTTATGATGTATACTCTTGTGCATAAATCTTTGAAGTTGACCAATAGAAAACTATGAAATCATGTTAATATCTATATTTCATGGAAATTAGATGAGGCAACCTGAATCCTTTAACACAGGGCAATTATAGGATTCTGAGGCACAAAGTTTTTCACATCTTAAAAGATTGGATCTTATGTGTGCTACTTTTGACATCTATGAGGCTTAAGTTAAAAAATGAATGCTGCAAGCAAATTCCTTGAATCTGAGTTTAAAAAAAAATCATGGTTATTTCAGAGCCTCTACTTTTAATGGAATGAAATTAACAACTGCCTTAATAGGTTAAACAAACAAACAAAATGATCCATGCTTTGATTAAAAGGAAAGAGAATAGAAGAGATGGGAAACAAAGATTGAGTTAACTCAGCTTATTTCATTGCAAAGTTCTGAGTCCCTGGTCAGAACTCTATCCCTACAGGCTCAGCCCTACTAGGACCCAGTATCTGCTAGCATCTAGTAATGAATTTTCCCTGTTCCTGCCTTCAACAGTTCCTGCTCTATGGTCCCTATACTTGCCTTAGATATCTCACACATCCACAACTCTACTGTAAAAGTGTCTCTTGTGATGCCTCATATCTAAGCCAATAAATATTACATTAGGAATGAGGATCTACTTAAGACCTACATTTTCAAAGTCTACGTTTTCAAGAATATGCTCTTCAAGATGACTCAGTAAAATAGTGATTGCCAACTTTCAATAAGAAAGATAGAGTGTCTAGGTATAGTGACTTGAATACCAGATATTTGTAAATATTTTGTTGTGTGTTTTCTCCTCTGAGAGATTAATTTACAACCTAATGAATTGGGATGAAAAGCATTGTCTCTGTATGTGTACTTATATTGTTAACTCTCCAAAGTACAAAAATATTTTCTAATCTACTCTATATGGCAGAAATATAAATATCTTCCCTTTTTTATCATTTAAAATAAGGTTTAAAAATAAAATTGCCTAGGACATTAGAAATAATTGTATGGGTATGAATTTTTTCCCTAAGTTATTATACTAAGGCATATTGGATAGGAAAACTGATTTTTATGTGAATAGAAATGAGAGGCAGTAACAATTTTAGAAACAATGTTTAAAAGGAAAAAAAAGACAAAAGTTATATTTCCTCAGTGTGCACAAAAATGTATAATATTCATAGAGAACAGAAATATAGAGTCAGCTAATACAGCACCCATGCTCACTGCACAAAGGAGAAAACTGACACTGTGTGGGGTTTAGTGATGGACCAAGGATCTCAGAAATCTTGAGAGTAGAACAAGAATTGGACCTCAGGTCCTCTGGCCCATAACTGTTGACATAATCCTCCTATAGAACCCTTCTGATTTACAGTACAAAAAGAAGAAAATTGAGAGAGAAGTAGGTAACAGGAATACAGAAATACCTGGTATCACCTTTTGCTTTTTTTTTTTCCATTTAAACATTGTTTCTAAAATTGTTACTTCCTCTCATTTCTATTCACATAAAAATCAGTTTTCCTATCCAATATGCCTTAGTATAACTTAGGGAAAAAGTTCATACCCATGCAATTATTTCTAATGTCCTAGGCAATTTTATTTTTAAACCTTATTTTAAATGATAAAAAGGGAAGGCATTTATATTTCTGCCATATAGAGTAGATTAGAAAATATTTTTATACTTTGGAGAGTTAACAATATAAGTACACATACAGAGACAATACTTCAAAATTAGGTATTATTTCACTGAAGCTTTGACAGCCCATGTCCTTAGTATTTTCATCTGTAATAAAACCTTTCTGAAGGGACAGTTGTTGGGGGAGGGGGTGGAAAGCATCTTAGAAATGTTATTCGACTTTCTACAATTATCTTTTTAAAAAGCAGCACTGTGTCTCAAGCAAGGGATTTTACAAATTACAATTTTTGCTTACTCTACTCTCATAGAACAACTTAAAGTTTTGACAGGTTCTCAAATTGCAATTACTGAAATAATTACAGGTATTCCCTGCTTTTCGAAAGTTCACTTCAAGGCACTTCACTTTTGCAAAAGATCTACATTAGAACTAAAATAGCATTCAGTGTTTGTTTTGCAGTGAGCCATTATAAAGGCAGTGTGCACCCCAAGCAGTGAGAATGACGCCTCCAGGCTCCTTCCCCAGGAACTACACTCAGCATCTCGGCATCAAGTCACCATAGCTTTGAACTGTATCTGTGAGCAGCTGTACTTTATCTAGATTTATTTGTGCATCCCTTAGCAAGATGTATCCTAGGTAATTGCTTTTTCCCTTTACACCATTTCGGCTTAGGAAGGGTTTCAAAGGAACACTCTACTTTCGAATAGTGAGGGGAAACTATTTGATCTAACAATAATTGTATTTTTGAGAAAACACATAAAAATTTGCCCCAACAATATTTGGGATAAAAAATAAATGTTTTAAGCAATTATTGTTTAAATTTTTATAAGTATGCTTATCAATATAGAGGTTCTCAATTCCTCAGTGTAGAATTTTCAATGTTCCAATTGTGACCTGGGAAGTCTAGTAAAAAAGCTATACTGCATATTGAAATCCATATGCTATCTATATGTTTCAGTATTATAATGACATATAATTATTTTTTACATTCATATATTATCAAATATATTTTCCTATGTAAACTATTTAATTTCTCCTTTTCTGCATCTTTCCCAAATTTACTGAAGAAATTCAATTGCACCTTCTTCCTTACTCTTATGAACCTGAACTTGACATTATTGTTCTATCAATTTACCATATTTACATATTTAATTCCTGCCTTCCCACCGAAGAAGTCAGCTGTCCTACATCTATAAAATGTCTTACTGTCATTTTATATCCTGGGTGAATATTTTCATTGTGATATCTGGTAAGGTTTAAATAAGTACTGAGTTCCAAGTTAGCAGAAGTAATTTGTGCTATTTACACATGCTTTCTATAGGTAAAACATAATCTTGCTCTAATAATTTTTCTCCTGTAAAATATATGTTTTAGACTGGGTTGCCACTGGCAAGCAGAGTTTGAGACAAGGGCTTTGTAGTCCTTTGAAACTTTGTAGGAGTTTCAAAGACAGAAGTTGGAGATTGGGGACAGGAAAATAGATATGAGGGAAAGTCGATACTGTGGTGTATACTCCAGTTAGTCAAATAGTAGGCAATTGAGACTCAGTCTTGCTGTATCTTTTGAGAAACTGTCTAGAACACACATAACAATGATCTATAGAGTCAGAGAAGAGGAGAACATCCTTTGGTCCTTGTCATCAATTGTTCAACGATTGCTATGTATTTCCTAACACTTCCAAGACATACATGATTGAATCCTGCACAGTTTATGGCAGGAGTCCAGGGAATTTAGGGAAAGATGTACAAAGCAGTGAGTCAAGGTGCTGTCAGTGACAACTGTAACAAGCTGCTTGTTACATAAAGCAAGAGATGATGTAAAAGGTGAGCTGAGATGTTGTGAGGTGGGAAGTTGTGGAGGTTTTTATTTTGGAGGGTGTTCAAATTATGATTCATTTTCCTTAATAGTTACAAAGACTATTCAAATGATTTATGTAATATTGCATGAGTGTGGTATCTTGTTCTTTATGAAGAATTGTTTCATTTCATCTGTGTTGTCAAATTTATATGTTTGGAATTGTGCCAAATACTCCCTTATTATTCATTTGTGGTCTGCAGAGTCTCTATCAATATCTTTTTTTAATTCCTGATATTCATAATTTTTATCTTATTTTCTTTTTCATTGTCAGTCTTACTGTAGTCTTACTTTTTACTTACATTTTATTAATCTTTTAATAAACCAGCTTTTTGTTTTCTTACTTTTCTGTATTTTTTTGTTTTAAATTTTAATAATTTCTGTTCTTTATTATTTTCTTTATTCTGCTTGGTTTGGGTTTATTTTTCCCTTTTTCTAAGTTCTTGAGGTAAGAGTTTAGACTATTAATCTGATATTTTTTTCATTTTTCTAGTACATGCATTAATTCTATCAATTTACTTCTTGGCACTGATTTAGCTATCCCACATTTATTATGTGATGCATTTTCACTTTCTAGAGTTCAATGTATTTTTAAAAATTTCCCTTTGAGTCTTCCTCTTTGACCCATGTATTATTTAGTAGCGTGTGGTTTTGTTTCCAAGTGTTTGGATATTTTCTTTAATTTTTCTGTTATTGTTTTTAAATTAGATACCATTATTGTTTGAGAGCACAGTCTGTATGATAGAAATAATTTTTAAATGTTCAGGTTTGTTTTACGGCACAATATAAAGTCTATTTTCCTATGTCTTCCAGGGGCAATTGATAATAGTATATATTCTGCTCTTGTTGGATGGAATGTTCTATAATTCTTGATTGTCCTATTGGTGGATGGTGTTTTTAAGTTCCTCTGTATCGTTGCTGACTTTGGCTAGTTATTCTATCAATTGTTTACAGGAATGTTGAACTTTCCAGGTTTAACCTGTGTATTTGTTTATTTGTCCTTTCAGTTCTATCAATTGTGGCTTCACATATTTTGCAGTTCTGCTATGTCTTCTTGGTGGAATTACCCTATTATATTATAAAATGCCCCGCTCTTTCTCTGATAATTTTCTTTAATCTGAAGTTGACTCTATCTGATATTAATCTAGCCACTCGTTTTCCTTTGATCAGTGTTTGTATGATACATATTTTTTCATCTATTTCAAACTGCCTATTTTGTTATATTTGAATAAATATAACATTTCATGTTTGTGTCTGTTACCAGTGTATAGTATTATAAAATAGCCCAAGTCCTTGGAAAGTATCATCCTACCAATTTCTAAGGAAACAATAATTCCTGTTGTGCTATCTGAAGATTACCTCAATCGGGGTAAAAACTTTGCTAAAATTGGTTTATCTGTTCTTTGGTCCTATTCTTAAGGAGCATGGGGTGTCACGTGCCTCTGATGTGGGTTTTCAGGAAGTTTTGATCACATGCTCAGTTTCTTAAATCTTATTTGTACACGTTTTAAATATTCAAATCGTTGATGCCTCATTCTTCAGTCAGAGTTATATTAAATAATCTCAACAAGTAGCTATAGCTTAGTTTTCACCACAGTATATGAAAGGAGAATCAGCATTTAGTAACCATTTCCAAGGAGGGTCAGTGTCTCCTCACACTAATATAGAGTGAATTATGAGTTTCCCTTTGGAGAAGAAGCTGTGTTTATCTTAACTGGTCCACAGAGAACATGAATTAAAGTCACTGATCGGGGGCTTCCCTGGTGGCACAGTGGTTGAGAGTCTGCCTGCCGATGCAGGGGACACAGGTTCGTGCCCCGGTCTGGGAAGATCCCACATGCCGCAGAGCAGCTGGGCCCGTGAGCCATGCCCTCTGAGCCTCCGCGTCCGAAGCCTGTGCTCTGCGGGAGAGGCCGAAACAGTGAGACGCCCGCATACCGCAATAAATAAATAAATAAATAAAGTCACTGATCAATAAGCAGAGTCACATGATAAATATTTAAAGATTTGTCCATCAGTTTCCTGCAGAAAATAACTCTGGGAGTTAACCTCTGTAATTTATAATTCTGCATATTTCTTATTGTCCATAGATTTTATTATGTTATATTTTTAATTTTTAAATTTGCTCTAACAATACAAGAATGCATATTCTTGTTACAAATAGTCAAACAACAGGACAGTATATATAACCAACTTGATTTTTCCCAATTCCTTCTCTCTCCCAATCAAATATCCCTCCTGAAATGTCTCTTAGAAAACAAACTTATGGTTACCAAAGGGGAAAGCAGGGGGAGAAGTGATAAATTAGGAGTTTGGGATTAAGAGATACAAACTAATATATATAATAAAAAACAAGTACCAACAAGGACATACTATATGGCACAAGGAACATATTCAATATCTTGTAATAGTCTATAATGGAAAAGAATCTGAAATAACTGAATCACTTTGTTGTAACCTGAAACTAACACAATATTGTAAATCAACTATAGTTATTGATTGTTTGATTTGTAAAAAATATATAATGTTGATCGTTCACTGTATTTTTTCCATTAAACAAATGTTCAAGTTGTCAGTTTTGAAAACAAAAGGTATCTCTCATTGCCAGGTGACATGCAGAATTGTTAACAACTGACATAGGATAGACATTAATTAAAAAGAACACAGACCATAAACAACTAAAATAGCTATAATAAGGCCCATGAGCTGAATATAGGTCCCATATATTATCATTTTTGATCATTTTCAAATACTATGTGTATTAGGTCTTCTTTGTGTATTCTTTTTTTTTTTTTTTTACATCTTAATTGGAGTATAATTGCTTTATAATGGTGTGTTAGTTTCTGCTTTATAACAAAGTGAATCAGTTATACATATACATATGTTCCCAAACCTCTTCCCTCTTATGTCTCCCTCCCTCCCACCCTCCTTATCCCACCCCTCTAGGTGGTCACAAAGCACTGAGCTGATCTCCCTGTGCTATGCGGCTGATTCCCACTAGCTATCTACTTTACATTTGGTAGTGTATATATGTCCATGTCACTCTCTCGCTTTGTCACATCTTACCTTTCCCCCTTCCCATATCCTCAGGTCCATTCTCTAGTAGGTCTGGGTACTTATTCCTGTCTTACACATAGATTCTTCATGATATTTTTATTTTCTTAAATTCCATATATATGTGTTAGCATACGGTATTTGTCTTTCTCTTTCTGACTGACTTCACTCTGTATGACAGACTCTGGGTCCATCCACCTCATTACAAATAGCTCAATTTCATTTCTTTTTATGGCTAGTAATATTCCATGGTATATATGTGCCACATCTTCTTTATCCATTCATCTGATGCTGGACACTTAGATCATTTCTATCTCCAGGCTATTGTAAATAGAGCTGCAATGAACATTTTGGTACATGACTCTTTTTGAATTATGGTTTTCTCAGGGTACATGCCCAGTAGTGGGATTGCTGGGTCATATGGTAGTTCTATTTGTAGTTTTTTAAGGAACCTCCATACTGTTCCCCATAGTGGCTGTACCAATTCACATTCCCACCAGCAGTGCAAGAGTGTTCCCTTTTCTCCACACCCTCTCCAGCATTTATTGTTGCTAGATTTTTTGATGATGGCCATTCTGACTGGTGTGAGATGATATCTCATTGTAGTTTTGATTTGCATTTCTCTAATGATTAATGATGTTGAGCATTCTTTCATGTGTTGGTTGGCAGTCTGTATATCTTCTTTAGAGAAATGTCTATTTAGATCTTCTGCCCATTTTTGGATTGGGTTTTTGTTTTTTTGTTATTGAGCTGCATGAGCTGCTTATAAATTTTGGAGATTAATCCTTTGTCAGTTGCTTCATTTGCAAATATTTTCTCCCATTCTGAGGGTTGTCTTTTTGTCTTGTTTATGGTTTCCTTTGCTGTGCAAAAGCTTTGAAGTTTCATTAGATCCCATTTGTTTATTTTTGTTTTTATTTCCATTTCTCTAGGAGGTGGGTCAAAAAGGATCTTGCTGTGATTTATGTCATAGAATGTTCTGCCTATTTTTTCCTCTGAGAGTGTGATAGTTTCTGGCCTTACATTTAGGTCTTTAATCCATTTTGAGCTCATTTTTGTGTATGGTGTTAGCAAATGATCTAATCTCATACTTTTACATGTAGCTGTCCAGTTTTCCCAGCACCACTTATTGAAGAGGCTGTCCTTTCTCCACTGTACATTCCTGCCTCCTTTATGAAAGATAAGGTGACCATATGTGGGTGGGTTTATCTCTGGGCTTTCTATCCTGTTCTATTGATCTTTCTGTTTTTGTGCCAGTACCATACTGTCTTGATTACTGTAGCTTTGTAGTATAGTCTGAAGACAGGGAGCCTGATTCCCTCAGCTCCGTTTTTCATTCTCAAGATTGCTTTGGCTATTCGGGGTCTTTAGTGTTTCCATACAAATTGTGAAATTTTTTGTTCTAGTTCTGTGAAAAATGCCAGTGGTAGTTTGATAGGGATTACATTGAATCTGTAGATTGCTTTGGGTAGTAGAGTTATTTTCACAATGTTGATTCTTCCAATCCAAGAACATGGTATATCTCTCCATCTATTTGTATCATCTTTAATTTCTTTCATCAATGTCTTAGAATTTTCTACATACAGGTCTTTTGTCTCCTTAGGTTGGTTTATTCCTAGGTATTTTATTCTTTTTGTCGCAATGGTAAATGGGAGTGTTTTCTTGATTTCACTTTCAGATTTTTCATCATTAGTTTATAGGAATGCCAGAGATTTCTGTGCATTAATTTTGTATCCTGCTACTTTAGCAAATTCATTGAATAGCACTAGTAGTTTTCTGCTAGCATCTTTAGGATTCTCTATGTAGAGTATCATGTCATCTGCAATCAGTGACAGCTTTACTTCCTCTTTTCCAATTTGGATTCTTTTTATTTCCTTTTCTTCTCTGATTGCTGTGGCTAAAACTACCAAAACTATGTTGAATAAGAGTGGTGAGAGTGGGCAACCTTGTCTTGTTCCTGATCTTAGTGGAAATGCTTTCAGTTTTTCACCATCGAGGACGACGTTGGCTGTGTATTTGTCATATATGGCCTTTATTATGTTGAGGAAAGTTCCCTCTATGCCTGCTTTCTGCAGGGTTTTCATCATAAATCAGTGTTGAATTTTGTCAAAAGCTTTCTCTGCATCTATTGAGATGATCATATGGTTTTTCTCCTTCAATTTGTTAATATGGTGAATCATGTTGTTTAATTTGCATATATTGAAGAATCCTTGCGTTCCTGGAATAAACCCCACTTGATCATGGTGTATGATCCTGTTAATGTGCTGTTGGATTCTGTTTGCTAGTATTTTGTTGAGGATTTTTGCATCTATGTTCATCAGTGATATTGGCCTGTAGTTTTCTTTTGTTGTGACATCCTTGTCTGGTTTTGCTCTCAGGGTGATTGTGGCCTCGTAGAATGAGTTTGGGAGTGTTCCTCCCTCTGCTATTTTTTGGAAGAGTTTGAGAAGGATAGGTGTAAGTTCTTCTCTAAATGTTTGATAGAATTCGCCTGTGAAGCCATCTGGTCCTGGAGTTTTATTTGTTGGAAGATTTTTAATCACAGCTTCAATTTCAGTGCTTGTGATTGGTCTGTTCATATTTTCTATTTCTTCCTGATTCAGTCTTGGCAGGTTGTGCATTTCTAAGAATTTGTCCATTTCTTCCAGGCTGTCCATTTTATTGGCATAGAGTTGCTTGTAGTAATCTCTCATGATCTTTTGTATTTCTGCAGTGTCAGTTGTTACTTCTCCTTTTTCATTCCTAATTCTATTGATTTGAGTCTTCTCCCTTTTTTTCTTGATGAGTCTGGCTAATGGTTTATCAATTTTATTTATCTTCTCAAAGAACCAGCTTGTAGTTTTATTGATCTTTGCTATCATTTCCTTCATTTCTTTTTCATTTATTTCTGACCTGATTTTTATGATTATTTTCCTTCTGCTACCTTTGGGGTTTTTTTATTCTTCTTTCCCTAATTGCTTTAGGTGCAAGATTAGGTTGTTTATTCGAGATGTTTCCTGTTTCTTAAGGTAGGATTGTATTGCTATAAACTTCCCTCTTACAGCTGCTTTTGCTGCATCCCATAGGTTTTGGGTCATCATGTCTCTATTGTCATTTGTTTCTAGGTATTTTTTGATTTCCTCTTCAGTTTCTTCAGTGATCACTTCGTTATCAAGTAGTGTATTGTTTAGCCTCCATGTGTTTGTATTTTTTAAAGATCTTTTCCTGTAATTGATATCTAGCCTCATAGTGTTGTGTTCAGAAAAGATACTTGATACAATTTCAATTTTCTTAAATTTACCAAGGCTTGATTTGTGACCCAAGATATGATCTATCCTGGAGAATGTTTCATGAGCACTTGAGAAAAATATGTATTCGGTTGTTTTGGGATGGAATGTCCTATAAATATCAATTAAATCCATCTTGTTTAATGTATCATTTAAAGCTTGTGTTTCCTTATTTATTTTCTTTTTGGATGATCTGTCCATTGGTAAAAGTGGGGTGTTAAAGTCCCCTACTATGAATGTGTTACTGTGGATTTCCCCTTTTATGGCTGTTAGTATTTGCCTTATGTATTGAGGTGCTCCTATGTTGGGTGCATAAATATTTACAATTCTTATATCTTCTTCTTGGATGGATCCCTTGATCATTATGTAGTGTCCTTCTTTGTCTCTTCTAATAGTCTTTATTTTAAATTCTATTTTGTCTGATATGAGAATTGCTACTCCAGCTTTCTTTTGGTTTCCATTTGCATGGAATATCTTTTTCCATCCCCTTACTTTCAGTCTGTATGTGTCTCTAGGTCTGAAGTGGGTCTCTTGTAGACAGCATATATATGGGTCTTGTTTTTGTATCCATTCAGCCAATCTGTGTCTTTTGGTGGGAGCATTTAATCCATTTACATTTAAGGTAATTATCGATTACCTTAATTGATAATTATGTATGTTCCTATTCCCATTTTCTTAATTGTTTGGGGTTCGTTATTGTAGGTCTTTTCCTTCTCTTGTGTTTCTTGCCTAGAGAAGTTCCTTTAGCATTTGTTGTAAAGCTGGCTTGGTGGTGCTGAACTCTCTCAACTTTTGCTTGTCTGTAAAGGTTTTAATTTCTCCATCAAATCTGAATGAGATCCTTGCTGGATAGAGTAATCTTGGTTGCAGGATTTTTTCCTTCATCATTTTAAATATGACCTGCCACTCCCTTCTGGCTTGCAGAGTCTCTGCTGAAAGATCGGCTGTTAACCTTATGGGGATTCCCTTGTGTGTTATTTGTTGTTTTTCCCTTGCTGCTTTTAATATGTTTTCTTTGTATTTAATTTTTGACAGTTTGATTAATATGTGTCTTGGCATGTTTCTCCTTGTATTTATCCTGTATGGTACTCTCTGTGCTTCCTGGATTTGATTAACTATTTCCTTTCCCATATTAGGGAAATTTTCAACTATAATCTATTCAAATATTTTCTCAGTCCCCTTCTTTTTCTCTTCTTCTTCTGGAACCCCTATAATTCGAATGTTGGTGCATTTAATGTTGTTCCAGAGGTCTCTGAGACTGTCCTCAGTTCTTTTCATTCTTTTTTCTTTATTCTGCTCTGCAGTAGTTATTTCTACTACTTCATCTTCCAGGTCATTTATCCATTTTTCTGCCTCAGTTATTCGGCTATTGATCCCATCTAGAGTATTGTTAATTTCATTTATTGTGTTGTTCATCATTGCTTGTTTCATCTTTAGTTCTTCTAGGTCCTTGTTAAATGTTTCTTGCATTTTCTCTATTCTGTTACCAAGATTTTGGATCATCTTTACTATCATTATTCTGAATTCTTTTTCAGGTAGACTGCCTATTTCCTCTTCATTTGTTAGGTCTGGTGGGTTTTTATCTTGCTCCTTCATCTGCTGTGTGTTTTTCTGTCTTCTCATTTTGCTTATCTTACTGTGTTTGGGGTCTCCTTTTTGCAGGCTGAAGGTGTGTTGTTCCCATTGTTTTTGGTGTCTGTCTCCAGTGGCTAAAGTTAGTTCAGTGGGTTGTGTAGGCTTCCTGGTGGAGGGGACTAGTGCCTGTGTTCTGGTGGATGAGGCTGGATCTTGTCTTTCTGGTGGGCAGCTCCACGTCTGGTAGTGTATTTGGGGGTGTCTGTGGACTTATTATGATTTTAGGCAGGCTCTCTCCTAATGGGTGGGGTTGTGTTCCTGTCTTGCTAGTTGTTTGGCATAGGGTGTCCCGCACTGTAGCTTGCTAGTCGTTGAGTGAAGCTGGGTGCTGGTGTTGAGATGGAGATCTCTGGGAGATTTTCACCATTTGATATTATGTGGAGCTGAGAGGTCTTTTGTGGACCAGTGTCCTGAAGTTGGCTCTCCTACCTCAGAGGCACAGCACTGACTCCTGGCTGCAGCACCAAGAGCCTTTTATCTACACGGCTCAGAATAAAAGGGAGAAAAAGAAAGAAAGAAAGAAAGAAAGAAAGAAAGAAAGAAAGAAAGAAAGAAAGAAAGAAAGAAAGAAAGAAAGAAAGAAAGAAATAAAGAAAGGAAGGAAGGAAGAAGGAAAGAAAGAAAAAAAGCAGGGAGAGAGGGAGGAGGGAAGGAAGGAAAGAAAGAAAGAAAGAAGATAAAATAAAATAAAGTTATTAAAATAAAAAATAATTATTAAGAAAAAAAATTTTTTTTTTAAATGGACAGATAGAACCCTAGGACAAATGGTGGAAGCAAAGCTATACAAACAAAATCTCACACAGAAGCATACACATACACACTCACAAAAAGAGGAAAAGGGGAAAAAATTATAAATCTTGCTCTCAAAGTCCACTTCCTCAATTTGGGATGATTCATTGTCTATTCAGGGATTCCACAGATGCAGAGTACATCAAGTTGATTGTGGAGCTTTAATCCGCTGCTCCTGAGGCTGCTGGGAGAGATTTCCCTTTCTCTTCTTTGTTCTCACAGCTCCCGGAGCTCAGCTTTGGATTTGGCCCCGCCTCTGCGTGTAGGTCACTGGAGGGCGTCTGTTCTTTGCTCAGACAGGAGGGGTTTAAAGGAGCAGCTGCTTCGGGGACTCTGGCTTACTCAGGCCAGGGGGACGGAAGGGTACAGAGTGTGGGGGGAGCCTGCAGCAGCAGAGGCTGACATGACGTTGCACCAGCCTGAGGCGCGCCGTGTGTTCTCCCAGGGAAGTTGTCCCTGGATCCCGGGACCCTGGCAGTGGCGGGCTGCATAGGTTCCCCAGAAGGGGGGTGTGGATAGTGACCTGTGCCCGCACACAGGCTTCTTGGTGGCAGCAGCAGCAGCCTTAGCGTCTCATGCCTGTCTCTGGGGTCCGCGCTTTTAGCCGCCCACCTCTGGAGCTCCTTTAAGCAGCTCTCTTAATCCCCTCTCCTCGTGCACCAGGAAACAAAGAGGGAAGAAAAAGTCTCTTGCCTCTCCGGCAGGTCCAGACTTTTCCCCGGACTCCCTCCCGGCTAGCCGTGGTGCACTAACCCCCTGCAGGTTTTGTTCACACCTACAACACCAGTCCTCTCCCTGCGCTCCAACTGAAGCCCGAGCCTCAGCTCCCTGCCCCACCCGCCCCGGCGGATGAGCAGACAAGCCTCTCAGGCTGGTGAGTGCCAGTCGGCACCGATCCTCTGTGCGGGAATCTCTTCACTTTGCCCTCCGCACCCCTGTTGCTGCGCTCTCCTCCGCAGATTCGAAGCTTTCCCCCTCCACCACCCGCAGTCTCTGCCCGCAAAGGGGCTTCTAGTGTGTGGAAACCTTTCCTCCTTCACAGCTCCCTCCCACTGGTGCAGGTCCCGTCCCTATCCTTTTGTCTCTGTTTATTCTTTTTTCTTTTGCCCTACCCAGGTACGTGGGGAGTTTCTTGCCTTTTGGGAGGTCTGAGATCTTCTGCCAGTGTTCAGTAGGTGTTCTGTAGGAGTTGTTCCACGTTTAGATGTATTTCTGGTGTATCTGTGGGGAGGAAGGTGATCTCTGCGTCTTACTCTTCTGCCATCTTCCCCTCCTTGCTGTGTATTCTTTCATTGGTCTTTCAGCCTTAAAAATTCCTTCTAAGCTCTTGTGATGAAAACACAGTTTCTAAAAACTTTATGCCTGTCACAACTGATTTGACCAAATTGTGCATTAGTTCATGGTAGTCTCTATCTTTGACCCAACTAACTAGGTTTATATCAAAGGTATCATCTAGATCTAAAGGAGATCCCTGATTTTATTTATCCTTCCCCATCAATGTGTCTTTCTCAACAGATCTCATTTAAATCCAATATTACTTTTCCATTTTTTCTGAAATCCTTGCATTCTTCAATAAATTTGTCTCTCTTAAAATCTCCTGGAAGGAGAAACAAAGAAAGGTTACCTAGGACCAGATTAGACTTTATATTTCTTAATCTCTCTTCTACATGCTGCCTAAAGTTGACCAGAAGCTTAACATGGTTTACAGTAAAGGGTTTTATCTCTGTGATTAAATTTGCAGTGATCTAAAAAATCAGCTATGTTTTGCCAAAGCAATCCTCAGACCCATTAAAATAGCCTTCAGGGCCTGGATTAAACTAGTCCTAGAGCATACTCTATTTAAATAAATAGCTTGCTTAATCAAATAATAGCTCCCCTAAAGAGCTCACTCAGTGAATGAACCTTTTCCTCTTAGGATTCCTTTTACTGCACCCAGATGTAATTTCTTTGCAAATTGCCTCTGGCAATATTTTTTCTTTTGTCTTAATGTACAGATTTTAAAATTTTATATTCATTTACCATAGTCTTCAGTGATTCCTCACTGAAGGGTTTTCTGTTGAGTAATATTTTACTCTATGGGAATCAACTATCCTCTCTACCTGACCTAATATACCTAAGCAATCATTTTAAGTAAGATAGTACTGTGGTATACACAGCAACAATTGATCAAATTATTTTGATTGCTTAAATTATTTTTGATTATTAACCAGGGCATTTACTTCAGGTTAGTGGAGATTTCACTAAGCATGCTTGCAGAGCTCATTTACCGTATAGGATATTTGCCTCTACAGCACTATTTGTCCACAAAGCTGGTTAAGTCAAACCACTCAAAAGAATCTCTGACAATTCGGATTCAGCCATTAGAAAATCTACTCTGGAGACATTGTTTAGTTTGTTTATTTTTATCATTTTTTGTGTGTTTGTTTTTGACCACAACTGCTTCACAGTTGTGTGAATTTCCCTATTCACAATTAACTTAATCTGCAATTTCTGTTTTCCAATCAATAAAATAGTAACAAACCTCTATATTTTACAGTGCTGCTAAAATGATTCATTATGCCCAAAATAGTGTATCATGCTTAGTAAGTGATTAAGGAATGTGGATCTCTTCCCCCTGACCCTTATTTGTCTATTCATACTCTCCCTACCCCTCCTTCTCTCTGTCTGTCTGTCTCTCATCTCCCTCTCTTTCTCACAGTTCTTTTTTCTCTTCTTCACCTAATAAGTAAAGTATCATTTTGCTTCCTCCTACTTTTGAATCTGTATTTTTGGCCAAATTTGTAAGGTAGAATGACACAAGAAGATTAGCTATTTGTGATGATGTTACACATGTAAACAGTTCAGCAAACTACCTGTCATATAGTCGTTGCTTAGTAAATCCTGGTTCTGTTCTGTGTCATGACAAAGAAAGAATCAAATTCATTCAAGTTGTGGTTGATTTTAGTTGGTGCTGTTGTAATTGTTATGGTTATGATTGTTGTTGCATGTGGGAGATTCTTGATAATTTTGTTTTGCATGCGTTTTTGCCTAAGGGAGCATCTTTGTGACATTCTCTTCAAAAACATTACACAAATTTAGTTGACATTTTACAGTGATATTTGAAAAATTACTCATAAGTGGGTTTTTTTAAACCATTATTGTTATTGTCATTGGAAATGTTACCTAGTCCAAGCTTGCTCTGCTCACAGCACGACAGGCCAATAAATCAGAGACGAGGTGTTGAGGCAAAGAATACTACAGAAAGCGGGCAGACTGAGAAGGTGGCAGACTAAAGTCTCAAAATAACATCTTGTCGGGGTTTGGATGCCAGTTTCTTTTATAGCATGTTGGGGGGGGGGGAGATGAGGAAGTAAAGTAAAAAGGCCATAAGTTTTGCAAATATCCCCTGGAATGGCTAGCCTCAGGGAGGAGATGTGTTAATTTCTTCTTTCTTGTAGCCATCCACAGGTGGACAGGGTCCAGATATTTGCCTGAACAAAGGCACTTTGGTTTAACATTCAGACAGAGGGGCAGTGTTACCAGAGCCAGGCCATTATGTATAGACTGTATCTTTTTAGTGAACAAAAGCAGCAGAAAACAAAGGTTAAAGTAAAAGAAATAGATCCAACATGTAGTCAGATTTGGCTCTTCTCTGTTACAGAAATAAGCATTTAAGTGGGTTTCTTACATTTACTCATTGCTTAATATAATCCAGGCACTATGCCAAGAACATTACATATACTGTTGTACTTAATCCCTCAAAAATTTTAAGAAAGCAGGAGCTGAGACCTAAAGAGGTTAAATATATTGAATATTTATCTAAAACTATATAGTTAATGAGTGGCACATCCAGAATTGCAAGCCAGGACCGTCATCTTCAACCAAAAAGGATCATGTGACATCTACAGTTCAGCATTTGCAACAAAGGGTGTTGTCACTTAACTCTTTTGTCTCCTTTATATTAACTACCTCACTTCAAATTCCCTTTATCCGTTTTTCATAACTATCCAAAGTGATGTATTTAAGATATAAATCTTACTGTGACCTTTATTTTTTCTTCCTAAAGTCCACCTATGGCTCCTCATTTTCTTGGCATAAATTCCAGTCTCCAAATCAGTACTGGATCCCTTTATAAAATGTTCTCTATTTACCATCTAAACATGCCACGTTAAACTATTTGCACTTCTCCCCCCAAATCATGATTCCTCCAGATGGCTGACATTTGTACATGTTGTTCCCTCTGCCTGGACTTCTCTTCCATCCCTCATTCCCTAATACCTACTCATCTTTCAAGACTAAGTCTGTCTATTACCTACTCAAGGAAGCTGTCTTTGATTCACCAGGGCTGAGTGAGGTGTCCCATAACTGGTTGCTCTCAGAACACCTGGAGCATGAATTCCACTGTTGGTGAATTTTTCTGTTTTATACAAAAGGATATGATCTGCTTGAAGGCAGGGTTGTGTTTTATTCTCTTAGCACAATGCCTGTCACAGAGCTGGACTTTACAAAACAATCAGTTGATTAGAATTGAATGAAATTAAATGCCTACTGGAAAAATACTGCCAAATCAGGATTTTCAATTATGTTACTGGTTCCACATAAGACCACTTAGGGACTTGTTCCCTGGGATTTCTCTATAAGATTGGAGCAATCCTGATGCTATGATGTGGGAAGGAAGGATCTGCTTCTATCAGTGGCTAAGAGCTTGATGTTCTGGAGTCAAGGTTGTCAAGGGTAATGAAAAAATTAAAATCAATTTGCAAATTTTCAGACACAATCAGCCAGGACCTTCAACATCAAGAAGACCAGAGACATCAAAAGGATCCTTATAACATGGGAATTAGTCATAGAGAAACCAAGAACTACTTAGTAAAAGGAACAGTATCAGAGAAAATGCAGATTTAACTACTTTGCTGTGTATTCTTCAAATTTGATTGTGTTTCTACTTTGACAAGACTCATTCTCAATGTATCAAGAATACAACCCTAAAAACAACCACCAAATATTACGACTGTCACGTGTTTTGCATATAGTTAAATTAGTTTTCAATCTTACCAAGCAAAAACATCTTGAGGTTGTATTAACTAAAGTTCCCACTTCAATTTCCATCCTTTCGGCTGAAGTAAAATGCAACTGTCAGTAGATATGGGTGTTGGATGTAATTACATACAAGTCTACTACAGCAGAAGAATGTCAGATTTTCCCCTGCCTAATAATTCTCATTATTCTGTTCTGGATCCTGCTGAAGTCTCTTAGGATAATTTTGAGATGGAGAGTCCAAAATGGACATCACATTTCTATTCATCATATTTTTAATAAGAAGATGATTTCTCTAATGGAAGTTTACTCTCTTTTCTGTCACTATGACTTTATTTGCAAGGAATGGTGAAGGAGATATTTACAACATCCCTCTTTCTGAGTTTCTACATTCAGCTTTTCTATTATAGAATAGATAGCAAGTATACTGTACTTGATGCAACTGCCAATGAAGTCCTGTTTAACTCATCCTATCAGTTTTCATTAATTAATGTAAGAGTAAGAAGGATTGGAAAGTTGACAGCCCAGCATTTCTGAAGCCTGAAATTCCTTAGTCAGTAAATGTATATCTCAAATTGGTATATTACGTTATCAAAGACGTTTTATAAACCTGGGGACTGAGAGTAAGCAGGATCTACACCTTGCTGGATTTATCCTTGCATGCTAATGTATTCGTAGAAGAATTTTATTCAGTTGCTATAGATAATGTTCTCTAGAGAGGCCATTATTATTATTATTTTCTTGAAACCATGGTAGATGATTTGTTTAGTTTTGACATAAGTTGGATTATTTGGATTCCACAATCATAACTTTCATATGCAGTACTGTATCTTCTTAAAACAAACTCAGTAAAGACAGATTTAATATGGATTTGCACCTAGCAGTCTGTCAGCATTCTTGAATATTTTATTATAAGAACTAACAATAATAACTTTCCAAGTCCCAAGTTTATGCTGGTAGCTGAGCTGAAATCACATTTAAGAATGATCCATACCTTTTTAGGTCAACATCTAAATGAGAAGAAAGAGAAAAGGTGAAGACAAGGGACTTTAGACCATGAAATTTGCCAGCCAGTGATTATATACCCTTACATCTCCTATGACATGATAGACACAAGCCTGTTCTAATTGCTTTTAGGAAAATGTTTATAGGACACTGAGGTTTTGAACACAAATAGTTTCAAAATGTTTACAATCAGTGCTCCTAGAGAGAGTATTTACCCACTGAAATTAGGTATTGCAGTTTAAAACAGTGGTTGGGAATAGAATACACTAAGGTGAATTCGGGAGGACAAATGTAATTTTTTGGTTTCAGTTTCAGTTGGACTTCGTGCATAAATATGATGACTGTTGTAACCAAGTTAAAAAATCAAAGACAGAGACTCTTGTTTTACAACCTCTTCAAGGACCTGTTCTCCAGTTGTGGTTACCAATCTCAATCTCCAATAAAACACATTGGTGCTGGAGGGGGATTCCAACAAGACCAGGTATCTTAGCCTTTGAAAGAAATGAAAATACACAAACAAGAGAGCAAATACCATGGAAAAGATAAAATATAGAAAAATAACATTATTTTTTAACTAACTGACACTTCTCTTTTTCCCAGCTCTGTGGCTAAACATTGATCACTTCTTCAAATGATTTTGCAGTATTGTTTTTTACATTTAAAATATAAGGATATAATATAAAGGTAATGTAGATTTTTCTCTTTGGGGTTTGATAAAAATTTGTTTTTGTTAGTGATAAGAAAACATGGTAAGTTTCTTTAAGCTTAGTAACTCAACCGTTGATGAGATGTACACTTTAAAAAATGTTATCAAATCAGGAAAACCTCTATCAAAAAAAGAACTTCATCTGTATTAATTTGACATATAATGGAACTGAATTGTTCACTTACTATTTTACATGTCTGATGATAGGAGAAACTTCAAGAGCTTCTCCCTCTGGACATTTCCAGCCTTGTTTTTTCTCTACCAGCCATATACTTCTGGCTACTATTGCAATCACACCTCAGGTCATAAACTTTTGAGTACTAACATAGGTGCAATGGCATAGTGCATGGTATAAGTGTTCTTAGGAGCCATTCCTATACCAGGATGGCTAGCTAACAATACATACATGGACCACATAAATACAGCCCATTAAATTTAAATTAAATGTATCTCCAACTCAGCATTGTTTACATTAATCAAAGAAAAGGGACTTCCCTGCTGGTGTAGTAGTTAAGAATCCGCTGGCCAATGCAGGGTACATGAGTTCAATCCCTGGTCTGGGAAGATCCCACATTCTGTGGAGCAACTAAGCCCGTGCACCACAACTACTGAGCCTGTGCTCTAGAGCCCACAAGCCACAACTCCTGAGCCCACGTGCCACAACTTCAGAAGCCCGTGCACCTAGACCCTATGCTCCGCAACAAGAGAAGCCACAATGAGAAGTACGCGCACCACCACAAAGAGTAGCCCTTGCTCACTGCAAATAAAGAAAGCCCGTGCGTAGCAATGAAGATCCAATGCAGACAAAAATAAATGAATACAATAACTAAATTTCTTAGAAAAAATCAAAGAAAAAAAATCCCAAGGCCACTCTGACAACAGAAAATAAAGGGAACTTGGAGTAGAAAGAGACAGTATTCTTAACTGACTTCAGGTAAAATACTGTATTTTGAAGAGCTTGCAAATAAACACAGCCAATTCATTGCTAAGGTCCTTTCAAGTTTTTGGAAAGTGTCCATTTAAGTGGAGCCCTGAAATCTGTGCTTCCTTAATTTCACAGTAAATCAATTTCTCCTGTTGTGTTTTATTCAGGAATTACATGGTAGGATTAAGAGAGAGAGAGAGAAGAATGAGATAGTATAATTGATGAAGAGTGGGAAAACTAAAAGAGATAGAATAAACATCAAGACTTGATAAAGTACAAAGAGCTCTTAGCTAGGGATAAGAATCATAAACATAACAACAATAATAACTAAAAGTTTTGTAGCATTTATTATGTGCCAGTGTGTTTTCTATCTCAGAGAAAAGGCTCTACAATTGTTAGCTATAACTATAATTAGTAAATATCAAGGACTCTTAAATTAATCTGTCATCTTATAAGCATCAAACCCCTGGTTTGTAACTGTGAGTACTTTTCACTACAGGATCTGAATTCTTGGAGTGAATACCACTCCACTCCCATTGGAGCTCATAATGGGGCTTGAGACTTGATTCTTAAAAACCATGCAACTCATACCCAATTCATCCTGTACATTGCAGGACAGTGATCACAAGTAATAGCAAAGTGTGTAGAAAGTTTTCCAAGGAACCAAATGTAGGTGGATGTAACCAAACAAGATTTAGGCTCAAATGTAGGTAGTGTTTATTTAATAGCTACTATGTGCTAGATTTTGCCATAAGTGCTTTCACAAACATTAGCTTTATACTCCTCAAACAACAAATAAATCTCCATTCATATGTACTCACTTTAGGGAGACCTAACATTAAAACTCAATGAAGTAAGCCTTTCAGGCAAGCTAGAATATTTTGGAAATTGTCAGCAACTTCCATTCACCAGTATAAATTTAAAAGCAGAATACAGAATACTTTGGGAAACTAGAAAGTCATATATAGAATTTTCATTTGATCCTTATAATCTAGTTCAAGGGTTGGCAATCTTTCTGTAAAGGGCCAAATCATAAATATTATAGGCTTTGCAGCCTGATGGTCTGTACTGCAACTACTCTAGTCATAGATGAGTGAAGAAATAGCCTGGCCATGTTTCAATAAAACTTTATTTATAAAAACAGAGGACAGATGGGATTTGCCTCATGAGCTATAGTTTGCTGATCTCTGTGTAGTATACTGTACCTGATAATTTAAACATAACTTTTAAGAACAACAGACAGTACCTATGTCTTATGGATAATTTAAGTGTTTTTTCAAGGGATATTTTTACTGTTATGATTTGCCTAGGCAGTGGCTCAAGATCTTAATATGAGCATATGTCACAACTCCTATGTCTATGGCTTATTTAGATCCTTTGAAGATAGTTAAGTTCTCCAAAAATATTTTGTTGAATCAAATTGACCCTTAGAAAGGATTAAGTTATATGATAAACCACTAAGATACATAATGATTATATTCATAAAGCACTAGTCTAAGCAATTTGCTTTTCTCTAAAGATAGTGCAAATCACATGCACTCAGATTTTTTTCTTACATGGGAAATTACCATGCTTAAAAAGCTGTATTGTTTGAACTAACAAACATGGCTCAGGATAAAGACTTTAGTATTTTGTTAATACTTTGCATAAATTCAATTGAGTAAAACATATATTTCTGTCTAGTGCTTTGTTTCTCTATTTTCTGTTTGTTTTGTTTTGTTTGTTATTCAGTAATGGGATTAGAGTGAGGATATGGCTGTGCTATCTGATCAACTTAATAAACGGTGAGGTGATGGTAAAGTTTGTGACTTTTTCTACCGCTGTAAGTAAAATATATGCAAAATACACATCCTCCTAAAGTCTATATTTATTAAAAAGAAAAAATACATAATGTCTATAGAACCTGAAATATTCTGGAAAACAAAACAAAATGAAACTTTGAAAAAAAATAGTCTTACTTTAAATACCCCAGAGGGGGGGAAATGTTCTCTGTTGTTGATTTCTATGCCCAGAACCGCTGGCACAAGATTAAAACAAAGATAACTATAACTACAATAATTATAGTGCTATTTACTCTTCTGTTAATATGGCTGTTACAGAGCAGATGCTTACTTGAGAGCTGACTGTCCTAATGCTAAATAGCAGATAAGGACAAAACTCAAATCCCCTTTAACTGTATAAGTGATATTTTTACAATTAAAGACTGTTTACTGGGTATTGGTTGCACATGAAATTGCTGCATAGCTCATAGTTTTTAGCATGCGGGCAGCCGCATAGCACAGGGAGATCAGCTCGGTGCTGTGTGACCGCCTGGAGGGGTGGGATAGGGAGGGTGGGAGGGAGGGTGACGCAAGCGGGAAGAGATATGGGAACATATGTATATATATAACTGATTCATTTTGTTGTGAAGCTGAAACTAACATACCATTGTAAAGCAATTATGCTCCAATAAAGATGTTTAAAAAAAAAAAGAATAAAAGAAATGATTTCCATTCAAGCATATTTTTGATGATTTCTTAGAAAAGTAATACCGGGGTAACGAATTACTCTTGAGACTATCAGCATTCTCATAGGTATCAGTCAAGACAGCAGATGCTTAAGTGTCTTACACTCCCTCTCACCTTTGAGGAAAACAGTTTAAAATATCTATGTGGACCAATTTACATGATTAGTGCATGCCTTTCACAAACATAATTGAGGGCTAGATTTGTGGGAAAGGCTAGCAAATTGCTATTTCTTTTGGATTAAATTTTTGGATTAATTCAACATGATAGATACAATTTCTAGATTCATATAAACTCTTATGGGTAATTTATGGCATAACATCTCACTTGGCAAGTATATATAGCTGTTTTATGTTGTCTTTATTATAATAAAAATGTAAAGGAAGGCAATGAAATCTAAAGTTAGTTGGAAATGCAAACCTCTGGTATCTTGTTGAAATCTGAAAGATTTGAAAGTGAAAGATATTGGTATCTTGCTTATATATTAAAATTTGTGAGTGTATCTCCAGAAATCCCCTTCTCAAACCTCACACTGTACTCCCACTAAGTGGGATTTTTTTGTTGTTGTGTTTTTCTTGTTGTTGCCATTGAACTGTTAAAAATATCACCTCCCAAAATGCAGCATTAGGCAAAGAGTGGCTTCCAGAAATGATATTTCAAAAGTGCTGATATGTTAGCTTTTGGTTTGGATTTTGTTTTCTTTTTTAAAGCAGAGCATCCAAGTTATTCCCCAAAATATAATCATAGGGCAGAAGATACAGTAGAAAGTTAATAGCAAAATCACCTTTTTTCTACCAAAAGGAATTTCTCCTTTCCTAGGTGTTCAGATACCTGTACTCTAAGTCAGGATATTTACATTCTCAGCACATCAGAAAAGGAGGAATGGAATATGTAAGATATGTGAGGGAAAATGCCCCTAATGTTTACATGTGATGTAATCACTAGAAAATAAACAAAAACCTTAAAACTTCAGTTCACCTCATTATGTTTTATTTTGAAACCTAAAAGTTATGGTCCACATTAGAATATTTTCCACATTATATCCTTATAATGTTACAGAGATTGGTAAAGTACATACAGTTCTTCAGGCTTACCTGGAATTGCTAATAAGCAAGCCCCAAATCCCCCAAAGTTTAACACTTGGAAACAGAATGGCCTCAGGCTATTGAGAATTTGGAGGGGGAAAGGTATATATTATGTCCCTGCACCTGATAGAACAAGTTAGAGTGCTAATGGTCATAAACCCCTAGAACCACTGCAACAACACAAATGAACCATCACAAATAAACTCTAACTTATTTGAGCAGACATAAGACATATTGTGTGCCAGTAGCTATTGTGAAATATCAAAATTTCACCCAACTCCTTTCAACCGGGTGTAGAAAGTGAGGCAGTATATTTTCAGTAACATTTATATTTTAATTTTTCATTAACTAATTTAATTCAAAGTTCTCAGCCAGAGCCACTAAATTAATCATAATAAAGGCCTTCAGACTGGATGTGGTCTGGAAGATCAAATGGAGTCAACATCCCTAGCAAGTCACAGACACCAACATTAGCCACTTGGCACATAGCAGTGCTAAACATATTAATGACATGGTAAATATTTAAATTTAATATTTAAATTTAACCTCTTGATGAAACTGCCGAAAACCTAAAGCTGCTAAAACTTCTCTTATTGGGAATAGTAAGTAAAATAGGATATAATATGAGAAAGATGCTAAAAGAAGTCTCCTATAGCAGCACTTAGACTTCAGAATTTTATAGGTTTTGTAGTACATTAAGGATGAATAAATTTAAAATGTATGGGGAATAGGGGACAAGGATAGATCAGCACAATAGAAGAAAATGCAAACGAAGATGCTATAAGGAATATTAATGAAGGCTTTTGCAGGGAATGCATTGCAATGTAATGCCTCATAGATACATTTCCAAATGTAAAAGTCAACCTAACAACAAAAATATATGCTAATGAATAAGATTAGTAATGGGTCATACTGAATTCCTATTAACTGCTGGAAATTAATGTTTTCTAACCATTTCCAAGTCTGCAGAGCTTTTGATCTGTCTTTATTGTATTAATGTCCAAAACACAAAGGAAAACAATAACAACAACAACAACAAAAAGGATGAAGAACAACCCTAAGATGATTTTTTTAGAATAATTGTGTTTTTGTGTGAGCTTCCAAATGTGGTGACTTCAATTCAGATTGTACTTATTACCACTATAAACAATTATTTAGGTGATCATACCATGCATGGAATGGAGCTATATAAGAAAGTGCTGTAATACTAAATTACCATTAAAGTATTTTCTTATTGTGTCTATTCTTATTATATTATTATGTATTAAAGAAAGTAAATGATTCCTTAATTAATGAAACTTACAAGTAGTAAGAACTCATTTTTAGTTTTGATTTTATTATAAATCTGTAAGTAATAAGCAAGGTTGCCTAGAGTTTTAATTTCTTTCTTCTCACCTACTGAAGAAAGTGTTTAAATGAACAGAAACTGAGAAGGCAAAGAAATCAATGGAAGCAGAATATCTTGATAATCATGAGTGGTCAAAATGAGCATATGGGTCAATCCAGGGTTTTCTTTTTTTTAGAAAGCTCCCTTTAATCAATCTAAAGTTATACTTTTGAAATTTCTTTTTTATGAGCCATCCCTTAAAATATTTTAATTCATTTCCAAATTGAGAATTTTACAGCACAGCTACTAATATTACATGTCTAATTAAAATCCCAATGTTATTTGTATAAATAACCATGACCTAAATTTCAGTGTACTCTTTAAATTTTTAATGAACAACATACTTTTAGTGTCTGTTTCAGAATAGTTTCTGATTTCACTTAATATCAACTCAGAATATTTTTGAAAAAAACACCACTACTCGCAGAGTTTATTATTTGTAAACCTGAAATTCAAACCCAAATAGTATAGATTCAGAGGGATGTTTGAATGGAACAATAAAGCGTGCGCTGGCTCTAACTCCTGATTCTGATGTATCTGAAATGAGTGAAAATAAGCTTATTTTACTTCAGTGGGCTTCAGAAAGAGGTGTGTGCCTACTGGAACCAACATGCTTTCATTTGAGTTTAGGAGGTACACACTGAGCCGTGGCCAGGGAATATACTGCATAATGATGAAGAATAAAGGGAAGATTGCTGATTGCATTTCAGGATTCCATGGATGCCTTGGTCTGTTCATGCTGTTACAAAAATAGCATAAACTGGGTGGCTCACAAACATCAAATATTTATTTCTCACAGTTCTGGGCACTGAAAAGCTCAGGCACTGGCAGATCAGTATCTGGTGAGAGACAGGCAGTGCCTTCTTCCTGCGTCCTCACATGGTAGAAGGGCCACAGAGAGCTCCAGGGCCTCTTTGATAAGGGCATTAATCTTATTTATGAGGGCCCTGACCTCATGAACTAATCACCTCTCAAAGGCCCCACCTCCTAAAATTGTCACCTGGGACATAAGGTTTCAACATATGAAATGGGACACAAATATGCCTCCATAGCCATGGATACACTGGAGTACTTTAACTGGGAGATGGAGGGTGAAGGTTGAGTCTTTAAGGATATACCTAAACAATTATAGAATTATGAGAGCAGAGATACTACTTGAAGAAAGCTTACGTTTATGGCAGTGATTGAGTTAAATAAGAATGTGAGAAATTGTGTGTTTAATCCCAACAGTATCTTGGCAATATTAAGCATTGGAGCCCACAGCTAGGACCCTGAGAAACCTCCTGCCTCATTTTAGGAGCAATTTGGCAAAAGGCTTGCATCTGGCTTTACATAGTAGTTTGGCTACTTTCAAAGAAAAAGATAAAAGAGATAACTATATATAGTAAATACATTAAAACAATAGCTGTAGGAAGTAAATAAGCATGATAATTAAAAGATTCATTACCTAATGGAGCTAAACTTTTATTCTTTTTTCTTCGTGGAATAGCATGTATGTCCTATAAATAACATTATTTCTCCATATAATTATTTTTAAATACTTATGGATTTTGGAGTCAACGTATGCTTACTTTTGACCATGCTGCTCATACCCCTTTCTGTGTTGACCCTGAAAGTTTCCAATCTTGAGTGGTGTACACAGCAAGAGAAGATATATAGGCTTGGTGAGTTTCCAAAACCATTAACTCTTTCACTAAGCCCTGCTAAGTTATTAGTTTCCATGAAGCTCAAAGTATCTTCTGCAGTTTGTTACATCATACAGAGCCTACAGCAAGCCTCAGAATTAGAGCAGACATCACTATGGTTTTATTCTCCTTTAAAAAAAATACCTCTTGATTAACTAGTGGACCCTGATAGAAAGGAAAAACCGACTATGAAAGCCAAGCTGCCATCATCGGTTTCCAGGGGCCCATCAATTAACTATAACCAACAAGATTTTGTCTTCAGGTGAGAGTATATATGAGGAGTGGGCCTGAGTAGGTACTGAAGTCATATGTGTATTTCATAATCAGTGAGCTTATACTGTCATCTGGCCTACTCCTGCCATAGTGTTGGTTTTCCTTCAATCCACCTTATGATCTCATGGAGAGCTCCTTTTAACCATTTGAATAAAGATTAGAAAAATTGTGTAAATATGCTTAATAAATGTACCTGCGGTGCAAACATTAGCCTACCATGTAGCTAATGCATTTCAATAGCATTCAGAAATATCCTAGAAAGAAAATAGAAATGTTAAAACTTCTCATGGTCTGAATGTCAAGAAGTGTATCTTGGTTTTTACTTTTCCAGGAAGAAAAGTGACATGTTAGAATCTATGGCAATTTGTGGAGAGAGGTTAATTTTTATAAAAATGATCAAGGGCTTTGTAGGAGCGAGAATAAATTATTAATAAGAAGAAGTTTAGGGAAAGATTGTATAGAGGGTCCTTTCAGAGTGGGTCCAGAGTATGAAAATATGAGTAGTTTGCAAATGCTCATAATTATAGCTCTAACCATCAAAGAAACCAGTACTTACCAAGTGCAACAACTTCAACTGCTCTGGGGATGTGAGTCAGTGAATTAAATGTTTTCCCAATAAAATTAATAGCGAAAAGGACCATGATGGGGGGAAAAGGAAGTAGACTGTGAATAGGTTCAACAATAGTCCTCTCTTCAGCAAATTGGACTGACTCTCCTGTTGTTGAATTACAAATTGATGCTTATTATCATGAGTAGCAAAAAACTTCACTCCCCAGTATGATTCCAAAACCATATAATGGAGATGTTCCCCTCTGAACAGGGTAACAGATCAGTGCCTGGCACATGGTATAAATATTACCTATTATGATCATCATGACTAGTGGTTCATATGCATTATAATCAGACCTCTGCAGACACAGAAGAGTAGTAATTTACCCCTGATGGAATAGATACCTAAATTAATTTTACCCGATATGTCTCTGCTAGCATCACCATTCATTGGGCTTAGGAAAAAACCTTGTAGTGTTAAAGTGAAATAGGTTCTATGCTATGAATCAAAGATGAAATGTATTAATGAACCCACTTAGTGCTTCCTGATACCTCCTTACTGAGTGAGAGAAGCTAACGGATGACCAAAGCACACATTCAGGTAGGGCTTCCAAAGTCACATATTCTGTGGGAATACAGGTTTTGATTCTAAAGTGCATTAAAGAGTCTCTCAACCAACTAAAGTGATGGCTGGAGGAAAAGAGAATGTGAAAGGGATGGAAGAGGAGGGATGTTTTAATGCAAGCTTTGGTTAATTGATTAGCTGTAGAATGAGGAACGTAGTCTCCAACTGATTTCCATTTTTTTCTTCCTTTTTTTCCCAACATTAACTGTGAAAAGTGTTGGTGGAATTTACCTTTAATATTTTTGATTATAAGTTGCCATACATAAAGAAAGAGTTCCTGGACATGGATGTAGATACTGATGGAAACCTTCTGTGTCCCCCATTGGGGAAAATGTAAGTTCAGGTCCCATGACCCCAGAGTTAGTTAGGCCAGAGCATATTTTGGAGAATATAAGAGAAAGAATGGTGTATATAAATATTTAGAGTTCAAAATAGTGAAGTGCAGTGTTAACTTATATCTGATTTTGTTTAACTAGAACCTCAGTTACCTTTCTACTTTTAAGAATTCTAAATATGTGAGTTCGAAGAAAGAGAAGTCTATGCATTTTACTCTCAAAGCTAAAGGGGGCCAGAAGTCACTCTCCTCAGCTGCTATGAATCTCTGCACTGCACTGTGGCATTGTCTCAGTCAACCAGAGGTCCCCAAGTGGTTCAGGATCTAGTGTTAGTGACAGAAAGTCTTGTAACATTTCACTGAGATGATGTACAGCAGGGGTGTCAGTGTCCCCTGAATGATGAACCACCTAATAGCACATACCCAATGATGGAATCCCCTTCATACTGTTTCTATGGTGTAAAGATGGGTATATTTTTGGCTGCCTGGTTTCACTTGGTTTCTTTCCATATTCTGACCCTAGTTCTCCAAGGCTTCCTCTGCTGACTCTTTGAATTACTTAATATCATTGCATTAAATTTACTTTCTACTTAAGTTAACCAAGGTTAATTTTGCTAATTATTAATTCTTATCAATAAATATATGATATGGAATATAATCTATGAAAAATTTGGGTCCTGGCACCTGGCAGCATATCATGTATGTTATAAATGATGGTTCTTACTCCATTCTTTTTATTTTCTATCAACTCAAAGAAAAGAGTAAATAGCTCTGTTAATAACAACACATTCAGTTAAGATAACACTAGCTACTCTAACAAAAACACATAAAGTAGATAATGGGCAATATATGATATTTTATTTTTCACTCATGTATAATCCAAAATAAGTGCTTTTGATCTATAGTTCTTCCCTAACTAGTGATTGACAGACCCCAAATTCTTCCATCTCATACCTCTGCCAACTTCAACACATAGCTGTAAAGGCACTGAGCTTGTCTACATAAGCTGATGGCATGAGGAAGAGTATGGAAAATCTTACAGAGGCAGTTTCCATGGGCCAAGTCTGGAATTGATGCATGTCATTTGTTTGCATTCCATTTGCTGGACCTCAGTGACACAATCACACCATAATGCAAGGGATGCTGGAAAATGCTCTCCATCTATTTGCCTAAAAGGAAGAAAAATGAATTGACAAAGAGCTAACAGTCTTAGTGACAAATAATAATCCTCCTTTTTATATCTTCCAGGAGCCAGTAGTATACTAAGCACTTTATATCTATAATCTGACTCATTAAGTCATCACAACAACACTGAAAATAGACATTATTTTGCCCACTTTATACATAATGTAATTTAGGTTTAGAGAATTTAATTTTTCAAATACTGTACAGCTTTGCATCAAAAGAACTGGAAAATATACACAGATGGTTCTACCTGAAAAACTGATGCTTGTTATACTATGGTACACTATCTTTTCATTTTCATCAAAGTTGTTACATTTCTCATACCAAACATACTTGGAAACAAAACCATGGTTGAATCAGCATTATTGTTGAACTCTACTCTTTTACCAGTAGTCACTTGGCCAGAAACTCAAATAATATGTTTCTTACTAAATATTTTACAAAACAATGATTTGGACCAGAAATACATAAACTATCAGAATGCTTGCAAGAATGCACATCTTCTATGTTTGTTATATTATTTTGAATCTTTGAGTTGTTCCATATTAAAAATCTCTCAATCTGTGCCCCATAGTAGACCTAAATCTAGTTTGGGGGCTAAAGAATAATTATTGAATCCTTTACATTTCATGTATGGCAAATTTAGAAAGCGGCCTTAGAAAAATCCTGATAATTGAAGTTATGATATTTCATGATGTAAACATTTTCCTACTGTATCAACAAGGAAAGATGAGCACACCTTTCACATCCACAAGTGAAAAATGTGAAATGAACAAGGGACCAAAAATATAATTCTTTTTCATAAAATATATCGCTCACTTTGTGAAAGAAAAGAAAGTCTACAGTTATACAGCCCAGTGAGGACAACTTAAATAGGTTTTTATTCAGAAACAAGGGCTGTTGAAAGAACACATTTTCTGAATGGCAGTTGAAACTATGGGAATAAATGTAAACTCTTTCTCTGAAAGGAATATCTGATAAATGCATAAGTCTTATTATCCATGAAGCAGAAAGTATAATATAATCCCAAATTCTTCGATTTTAAATAATAGATTTTCAGTAGACTTCTTCAAACAATAGCTCAGAAAGTAATAGTCTTTTTAAATGAAGATATTATAAAAATCATTTTATGAAAAGAGAACGTTTTTTGAGGAGCAAAGTTTTTCATTGTTTCTTTCTATTCATAGTTTACTTTGCAAACTGAGATCTTGCAAGTTGAAGGGAATTCATATGCAAATATCATAGATCTTTGCAGCTAGACATTTAAAAAAATGGATTATAAGACTTTCTTTTTCATTCAGTCAGAATCATCATGTGCTCTTCCTTTTTCCATGTTATTAATAGGGAAAATTATAGATTTTCATTTTATTTACTATCTTCAAATCACTTTCACACTTCTACAACGATCTTTGTGGTAAGGCTATCCATGGTATTTAGAGAACTACTCAGAAGAAGAAAAGAGAAACTAAAGTGATATTACCCAAAATCCCACATTTTTTATTTCTACTTTTTCTCTTATGAGATAAGTAAATTATTTTTATTCTAAAGTCAAATTTCCATATCAATAAATAGAGTTTCCTGGTTAAGTTGAAGACCCTTATGTGGTAAGTCTCCCATTTATTTTTTTCTTTTGTTTTGCAGAAGGAAGACACATCAGAGATTCAGTTTAGATGCCCCTAGATGCCCCTTCCCCAGGATGAGTCTATTATAAACACACACACACACACACACACACAATGTATTCATAGATTATAATCACAAATATAGGGGCAAATGATATTCCTACAACAATAAAATATAAAAAGGGCTGGATCCCTTATCTATGAAGCATCTTGTTACCATTTCACTTAGCATTCAGGGTATGGATGAAAATCTAAATTGTATCTTTATATCTGTAACTATGGAATGAAAAAAAAGTACCTTGGTATTTTGTTGATTACACTGTGGGTTCTGGCCCTCTGTAATACCTTCCATTCTAAGGTAACTGTAGAACTTGAAAATGTAACTATACAAATGGATATTGTAAACTCCAGAGGTAGAGAATGAGTTTTCACTGCTCTTTGCTTTATTTGAGGGCTAAACTAACTGCTTGAACAACATCAGCTTTGTACAGGCCAATTTAAAAGCGAGACTTCCTTTAAAGCAGAACCTTGCAAAATAAAATATCACTCCATGAAGGCTACTTTGCATCAGGCACATTTTCTGTGGCCTTTATCTGACTAGACATTGACAGAAAATTTGAATGAGAAATGATGTCTAGGACTTCATTAGTCAGTAACAAATCAGCTTTTGCAAAATGCCAATATGTCATTAACACCTTAACAAAAATTAATTTATTGGATTTATCAAGTTACCCACGAATTTACACTTTCAGAACTCCCAAGAGTTCAATGATTAGGTAATTCGTGCTTTTTAGAAAATGTAATTTTCAAGATTAACAGGCTCTTCATAGGTCATTTGATCATTTTTACTCTTACACCTGGCCAGCTCCAAAGCGTACAGCCTGAACCCAGCCTTTCAAGGGTTATCCACTATACACATGGACTATGGCTTGTCCTCAGCCTCCACAGTCCCAGAGAAATGAATCCCAGGAGATTATAAAAAGAGAAATGTCCAATGTGGCACCCGCAATTTCAGACTCACCAAAGAGAAACTCAAGAATTATTTTATATAAAATCTTTAAACTCCTTGTGCAATACAATATTTGTGAAGCTTCAAGCAATAAACTCTTCACTCAGCCTCTTCTAGCAGGGCGTGGAAGCTGCAGGGTGTTAGGTGATACTTATACTGATTGTTTTGTCCCTTGTAGTCTCTTTTCCTTTGAAACATCAACAACAGAATGGGGAAAGGTAGCTCCATCATTATCAAGGCAGCTTTATGAACTCACACTGAGCAGAGTATGGTCTATATCTTTTACATATTAGTGGGAGGAATTCTTTGATTTTATGCATGCAATTAAATATGATGCTAGCATCAGATCTGTTCTATGAGTTCATCATCAGGAGCTGTTTATGTAATGAAAAAAATATCACTCCAGAGGACACAGTGGAAATGACATTACAAATAACTACTATGAATATTTGTGTACAAGTTTTTAAATATGTTTTCAATTTTCTTGCTTAAATACCTAGGAGTGGAACGACTGAATCATAGCGTGGGTTTATGATCAAATAAACTATCCAACTTAGGGATTATCTTTGAACTTTTCTATATCATTAAGTAATCTTTTTTTTTTTAATCAAATTATCATTGGGTTTTGGGGATTAAATCTTATGGTTACTCCACAATTTATTAAACTAATTTCCAAGGTTAGACTGTTTAGGTTATTGCCATATTTTAACCCACTAAGTATATATTAGTAAATAATATTTTCATTTATAAGTCTTTATCAACTCTGATTACTTTTTTAAAATACACAACTGTAAGTGGAATTACTGGAATTATTGGATCAATAGAGTTACATTTTCAAAGACTCTTTGTAGAGCAGTTTTAGGTATAGTACAATTTTGAGAGGAAAGTACAGAGATTTCTCATATATCCCTCCCCCACATGTGCAAAGCCTCCCCAATTGTCAACATCAATCCTCAGAATGGTACATACTTTTTTAACCAAGGATGATCTGATATTGATGCATCATAATTACCCAAAGTCCATAGTTTACCTTAAGAGTTATATATATTTTAAGTCTCCTCTTATAGAGTGTGAAATTGATTTTCTGAAAGGTTAAAATATATATATTTTTTTCAAAGAGTGAAAAAAAATCTGAATTAAACTTTTACCAAAACAAAAAGTTTTTCTACATTTGATAGAATTTCAGAATTAAAAGGAACAACAGACTTTCCCTAACCCAATCTTTTGCCTAGTTCTTGTATATCCTCTGTAAAATACGTAGAAGTACTTTTCCAGGTCCTGCTTGGATAAGAGAGTGTATGGGTTTTGTCTGTTGTTGGACTACATTAATAATTGAAAAGAGTTTCCTTCCAGTGAGCAGTGATTTGTCTCATTTTAGCATTTCCCACATTTTACCAAGTTTCAGATAAATAGAAACCATAGTCCAGCTGAGGTTCTGGGCCAAATCTATACACTTCATGCAGTGTAGAAATGAAGACACGGGAATTTGCTGTGCTCCAAAAAATGTTCAGCTCTATCTGTACTTCACTGCTTCTCTGGCTGCATATCAGTCTTTCTTTGAGTAGTAAGTGTAATTTCCTAATTAATAGTGAATGTAAAATAACTAGCTCAATGTTTGGCAAATTTCAAATACCGTATGAATACTGGATATAATTTCTATTAGTTTTTAATAATTACTATATTACTTGTATGTACAGAATATGTATTTATGATTTCTGTTTCTAATTTTGAAAAAAGTAAATTTGATAAGCTTAGTTGCTAATTCCTCTGTCTCTTTTTTGTTTTCAAATTATTTTAACTGATAATTTGCTCTGAAGCAATGAAAAAAATACAACTTCTAATGTGATGGTTAATTTCTTGTGTCAACTTGAGTGGGCCATGGGATGCCCAGTTACTTGGTCAAATATTATCCTGAGTGTTTCTATGAGGGTGTTTTTGGATGAGATTAAGATTTAAATTGGTAGACTGAGTAAAGCAGATTGCCCTCCATAATGTAGATAGGCCTCATCTAGTCAGTTGAAAGCGTAAATAGAACAAAAGGCTGAAACTTCCCTGAGTAAGAGAGCATTCTTTCTGCCTGATTGCCTTTGAACAGAGACATTGGCTTTTTCCTGCCTTCATACTCAAACTGAAACATCAGCTCTCCCAGGTCCTCTAGACTTCCGGCCAGGGAACTGGAAAAAAGAAAACAAAAAAACCCAAAAAACAAAAATCATTGGCTCTCCTAGATCTCCAGCTTCCTGACTTACCCTGCACATCTTGGGAATTGCCAGACTCCATAATCATGTGAGTCAATTCCTTATAATTAGTCTTCTTACTGTATATCCTTTCTGGAGAACTCTGATAAATACATCTAGCTTATAGAATTCAACAGAATGAACTAAGCACTGTATTTGGAAGTATAGAAAACACAGACTTGCAACACTGCCCAGCTTCCTTAGAATTAAGTCAGGAACCTGGAGGTTAAGTTCTTTCTTTCTTATTCAGTAACTGAAATTGGAGTAAGACTACAAAATAATTTCACACAAAAGCTAAAAGCAATCTATCTGGGAAAATAATGTGGATACATCTAAGAAGAAAGAGCAAAGCTCTTATTTCTAGCCCTAAAAGTCATCCAGTTCTCCTTCATATCCATCTTGACTGAGAGCCTTAATGCTAGTTGTAAGTCAGAGCAAGTGTAACTAGCAAAAAAGCCCCTAGGACTGATATGAAAGCCACAGTTTGAAGAGTATAAAAAATTATTAGCTATTGAGAAAATAACTCATTTCTCTGTAAGTACTTGCTTGAAGAAACCAACCGGAAATCTGAATGATAAAATAGAGATTCACTCAATCTTGGTGTCACCCTCCCCCCTCACCCACTCCCTCCAAACAAAAGCTTATTTAACTTTACAGAAAGAAAATTAACAATTTCTCCAGGTTGACCTTTATCTTTTTTAGACAAATTCCTTTTTAGTGGTGGAGTAGTCTTCCAAGGTCTCAAGAGATTGTTTTCAAGGATATATTAGTTTATTTTAGAGAGGCACAGAGCTTTACTTTCTAACATTGTGCTGGATTAAATGCATTCAAATACATTGTCTACTTTGAAATGTGTTTTTGAAAAGTTTTGCAACCATCCTGTATTTATCTCTGAAGTGGAAATTAAGCACATACTTCTCTGTGCATTCAAAATATCTGTATATATCCTTCTTTTAAGTTTTTTGTATTATTTCAAAGAATATATCAGAGTGGCCTCACTGAAATATATTTAAATGATTATTCAGTTACGTTATTTAAGTAGATGGTATTTTATTGCAACTTTATATTGGAGTTTTAAATGAATGTCATAGTATTTTAAAATACTTTCCCACAATTGAGATAATCCTTCTTTAAAATAGAAAGCAAAGAATAAAAAAGGACCGTATTTCAATGTTCCATTTCTTGCAAATAAACATGGGTTTTGCTTCATGCATTTCCTAAGAAGTTCTTGGACCTCTTCATTCATCATTAATTCAATAAACATTTATTAAATAGCTTCTATGCACAAAACATTATACTCTGGCATTAGATTTTTATATCATCATATGCTTCTGCTTTAGAATACAGGGCCTGGTATTATATATTTTATGTCAATTGTGTTGATCAGAAATCATTTAATTTTAGAGATTTACAGCTTTACTTATCTCAACTCCTTTAACTCCTTAATTCTCAGGAACTCTTTCTAAAATCAGTAATTCCTTTATATCAGTTCAGTGTTGAAAAACTAATAATGGTTTCCATTATATTCAAGATAAAGTTCAAATTCCTTACTGTGACTAAAATTCATTTCACAATCTTAGCATTTCAGCTTCATCTCATTTTCTTTCCCAAATATGTGTATTTGGGAATATATAAATATAACTATATGTATTTAATATACACATATATATATTATATATATATTTTATATATATATATATATATAATCCTGTTCTTTGGCTTTGTCTTGCTTGTGTCTTTCTTCAGATATCAGTTGGATGTTACTTCTTTGAAAAGGTTTTATTTCCTTTCTTGGCCAATAGAATTAGACACTCCATTGTTCTCCACTATCAAATCCTTATTAGAGGGCTCACTGCAGTATTTTGTACATTTTGGGGGGCTGTGCCTTGTGGCACGCGGAATCTTAGTTCCCCAACCAGGGATCAAACCCATGCCCCCTGCATCATTGGGAGCACGGAGTCTTAATCACTGGACCACCAGGGAAGTCCTACATTTTTCTTTATTTTTTAATGCTATATTTTTGTGTGTTGTCCATTAAGTTATTGAATATAGACATTTTGCCTGGAATATATTCGTAAACTGAGCAGGGCTTAGCATGTAGTAACCATTCAATACATATCTGATTGAATGAATGAATGATCAAATGAGTAGAAAAATGAGACCTTGAAAAACTAAGTGATTTACTCAATGTCAGAGAGATAGTGGCAAAATGAGAATTGGTATTCAAGTTTTCATATTTGTTGTGCAGTGCTCATAGTTTTACTTCCTTCTACCTAGGTAATGACAGGTAACATTTTCTAGATTCATACAGAGTAGAAAAATATGATATTCCTACCTTAAGGCCAGTAGCTTAAAAACAAAGATAAAGAGATGATAATCAAAAAGGAATCAATTTTTACTCACAGCAGTAATTTGACTGAGGGCCACATGCCTGCTTTCAAGGCCATTCATGTACACATTCCCGATTCACCAAGGACAACTGATGGGAATAAAGACCTTTCCCATTGTCTGTTTGAGAATGTAGTGCTCCTTTATTGTAGCCTGTGTTGTGAATCAGAGATGGGCCCCACATCCCTCGGTTAGTGGCCAGTTAGTGGCCAGTTACTTAGGAAAAAAAACTCACTAGACTTCCTGTGACCTTTCCTTATCACTACATACACAATTGTATACCCATAGCTCTAGTTGAAGATAGATTAAGCAGAGAATCAGACCAAAAACAAACAAAAAAGACTTTTTTCACTTTACCCTTCTGAGGGCACAATCTTGTACCATCTGGAAAGAAAAGGATGAATTTCACTAGAAATAACCAATACAGGGTGTCTATCAGCATTTCATTAACTTGATAAACTTATCCAGGGAAATCACAGGTCTATAGTTAGGATTTGAGAACACACACTTTTTTTTTTTTTTTTTTTTTTGCGGTACGCGGGCCTCTCACTGTTGTGACCTCTCCCGTTGCGGAGCACAGGCTCCGGATGCGCAGGCTCAGCAGCCATGGCTCAAGGGCCCAGCCGCTCCGCGGCATGTGGGATCTTCCCGGACCGGGGCACAAACCCGTGTCCCCTGCATCGGCAGGCGGACTCTCAACCACTGCGCCACCAGGGATGCCCCAGAGAACATACACTTTTGTTGAAGGAAATAATCCTTGTGAGAGAGGGAAATGGTGAGAGGTCAGAAGCTCAGGGACAAAGGAATGAAAGTGTGGTAAAGACTAGATACAGTCTGGTTCTAATAATGTCACTCTATATTTATATAATTAAAAAGGAATGATCTAAATTTACTTTAATTAGCCATAGCCTCAAAGTTGAGAATTAATAAGAAAATTTTGTTTTGGTCTCTATGACATAATCTTTTTCAGTCAACTCAGTAGTTTTATTGAGCCAATCAAGTTACAGAATATTTACCTAATTTGGGGGAAAATAGTGCAACATTAATTCACTTAAACACAAGAAATATATTAAACCTTTATTTGTCTTTAGGGTATTCCAAAAAACTTAGAAAAATATCTTTTGATACTGTTATAATTACAAATCTTAGACACTATACCTAGTTTGCAACTAGTGCAACATTTTCAGTCAACAGATTTAAAGGCAGAACCAACCCTACAAAATGGATGCTATTTTTATTTTCAATTTATAGATTTAAAACCTGAGACATGCAGATGTTTTCTCAGGGCCACAGTCAGAGTGTGGTTTTGGTGTTATCCAGGCAGTGGGGTGCCAGAAGCTGGGCTCATTTCAAGCCATTATACCATGGTTTCTTTCATCTAATGTGGTCATTGAGGACATTTTAGATGTGCAGCACATCTAAAGTTTATATCGTTTATCATTGTTGAAACCTTATACCTATATAAATAACTTTCAGATAATTAAAATTTCTTTGCTTCCAACAGAAAACTTTGAACATAGAAATTCAAAAATATAGAATTATCACGTACTATACCATTCAACTTCATGCCAGCTATTATGGAGGGAAGAGCATTCTCAGTAATGAAAGTAGCAGGTACATTTTAGGTCAAGATTGTCTAATACTCAACTTTGAATTCTCTGTTTTTTGGTTTTTGTAAAGAGCCATCCCCCTCCATTCCCCAAATATTTAGTAGAACATTCCTGTGCACACAGGCCCATCTTCCTTATACTTTGTATGTGTCCAGTAGGGAAAGCATGATGCAGAAGAGATCAACATTCTCAGAAGGTGAGACCAAGTGCGTGAGGAATAATTCCACAAAAGAGGAACCTGGTTTAGAAGTTACAAAATGAAATGGATTTTTTTGCTCCCTTCCTAAAAGAATTCTAAGCTAAGTTTCTAGGCCTATGAGGGATTACATAGGGAAAGGAAATGTTAACCACAGGACAGTGGAGGATTTTGGGACATCCGGCCCTCAGCATCTTATTTATAAGGGTTCTCAATGATTTCCTGTGTAGAATGGGTACCCAAAATATACATTCCATTCTTCATTTTTATCAGGATAGGGGAAGCAAAAATTTAGCTACGCATCTATCTTTGTTGCTGTTGTTCTTCTTGTTGTTGTTGTTGATATTAAATGCTGGCCAAAGCTGGCAAAAAAGAAAGATTTATTTTTCTTGGGGAACACTGGATGTGTAATCCCATGGTCAGGAAAGTGTTTAAGCTGTCACCATTCTATAGCATGGATTTTCCAAAATCACCCATCATTTCCTATGATTTACTTCAAGTACTTAGGCAAGCAACAATGCTACAAAGTAAGTCAGCTACAAATTTTCACTGGACAACCCTTCTAGAATCACAACTTCACTCATTGAAGCGGTTTGACTGGGTTGTCTGTCAGAGTTTGAACATGGTATCTGGAGGCGGCTGATACAATCTATTTGAACAATCTTTGTCTTTGCCTATGACTTTTAACAACAAAATTATAAAAATAAACCCAGGAAACTATTGCCTAAGATTATAATTAATACAGTGTGCTTCTAAGCTTTATATATGTCACAACAACAACAGAACATCAAATGAGAAAAAGTTCTCAAATGTAAGGTAGTCCATAGGGAAAAGCCAATAGATACAGAATCATAAAACGCTGACTCTATGCAGCTACAAGTCCAGGGAGAGGAAAACCTTTGACATAACTACTGTTAGTCTGATATAAACTAAGGGAATATTCTGATATATGATTCAAAGGAAGCACTGGATAATTTTTTTGCCTTCTGGCTGCAGATGACATTGAAGGAAGGATGGACAAGGACTGATTTGGCTTTGGTCAGGATGTTTGCCTGCTTGGATGTATTACAACATGTAGGATTTATATCTAACTCTTTAAAAAAATGGGTGAGGAGGAAATTTTGAAAGAAATCTATTCCAGAAATTTCATTAGCCCACAAAATAATTTGATATCGTCAATATCAAGAAAAAAAATCTAAGAATTAATTGCCATCTACCTCTGGCTATCAGGAGGAAAAATTAACTTTTATAAAGGAGGGGCACATATAACTATCAGAGACAATTGTGTGTGTAAATTTAAGTTAACTTCACTTTTATAATTTCAAATCTATTCATTTTTTTTTTAGTGAAATAGTAACTATATAGTTTATATGTCAAAATATATATTTATCATGATTATAACTGATTTTAGTAATTTTATTAACTGAAATATCTTCTATGAGTTTTATTTGACAGCCAAATAGACTTATCTATTTTAAAAATGTTCAACCCAAAGATTGGCAAAGTTTATAGCAAAGGCCTAATGGTCAGCACTAGTAGATAGTTGTGTATAATTCTGTTAATTGAATGCATACTAAGACAATTCTTTAAATATAGACAAAGTACTTATTGAAACATATACACACAATGTATTTGTTTTTATTTATTTATTTTTTTATTATATATATATATATATATTTTTTTTGGACACGCTGCATGGCTTGTGGGATCTTAGTTCCCCGACCAGGGATCGAACCCTTACCCCCTGCAATGGAAGCACAGAGTCTTAACCACTGGACCACCAGGGAATTCCCTGTATTTGATTTTAAATCAGACCATTTTATACAATCTAAAATTGTCCAAATGATTTTTTTTAATTAATTTATTTGTTTATTTATTTTTGGCTGCATTGGGTCTTTGTTGCTGCATGCAGGCCCTCTCTAGTTGCGGCGAGCAGCGGCTACTCTTTGTTGCGGTGCACGGGCTTCCCATTGGGGTGGCCTCTGCCGTTGTGGAGCACGGGCTCTAGGCGCACGGGCTTCAGTAGCTGTGGCTTGCAGGGTCTAGAGCGCAGGCTCAGTACCTGTGGTGCACGGGCTCGGCTGCTCTGCGGCATGTGGGATCCTCCCAGATCAGGGATCAAACCCAGGTCCGCTGCACTGACAGGCAGACTCCTAACCACTGCGCCACCACGGAAGCCCCCCAAATGATTTTTGAGGTAATTTCTGGAGCTTAAAAAATTTAGATTTTTCTGGAATACCTACACTTATGGCCTAAAATGCAAATATAAGACTTTTGGCCCCATCGAGCTATATACATTTTCAATAAGACATAATTTAACCCATGATGTATAAGTGTTCATATGAAATTAGTTAATATTAACTCATTCCTGTGTAACTTGACTTTCTTTTCAGTTTGTAGTGTAGATTTGTTCATTATACATGTAACATTACAAAGTACTTCTGCTAGATGCCAGGGAGTCAAGGCAAACTTTTGAATATAAGAATTTTTGTCAATGTGTTTGAAAGAAATAAGATTTAAAATAACATCAAACAAGTAGAGCAAGTGGAGCTCAAATGTTCTTATGATGATGTCTCAAAGACACGGTGGAAGCATTCCCAACTCTCACTCTTCACTATGTTTTAGCAGTAGGTTTATTGCCCCGACTACACTTACCGTCAAATAAATGAATGTTCTGGAAAATGCACTTCTTGATTTGGCACTGGTTTACAGAAATATCATAACCTTTACTTTTTATTCAAAGCTGGTTATAACCTGCTCTGTATATCATGGCATGAACTCAGTGTAGCATTCTGTTTAATAGACAAAAATCATAGTAAGTTAAGTCTTAGATGAAGGAAAATAAATTATACATTTATGAGTAATCTAAATAATCGGCTTTCATGCTTTAGATGTATCTTTCCATTCTTTTATTTAAAAAAATATCTGTTGAAGGCCAAGTAGAAGCTATAAACTTTGCTAGATGCTGGTATTTTAAAGATGAATAAGACATGCTTTCAGCTCTCAAGTTGCCTAAATTCTGGCCAGGGATATTACAGTAAACCCACACTCTAATAGTTGTATATTTAGGAATTTCACAGTCATTTGTTGTTTGTATCTCAGAAAAGCATAGCCAAAATTCATTCTGTAATGTCCCAATTAACATATATGTACTCCACATAGTTGCCTTTGGGTATATTTAATTTCTGATAATGAAACAGTATAAACTCTTCCAAAACTGTGAAACTGTTTAAATTTATTATTTTTAAATGCATATGCCTTCGAAGAAACTAATTAAATCAATTAAACATTAAAATTGGAGCATTAAAGCATGACAAAACCTATTTTCTTAGAACTCTAATAATTTGTGTCTCTCACAATCTCTGAAGAAATAATAATTAGCATTTCCCTTAGGACTCATGAAAGACTTCCTTCGAAGAAAAAAATGCATTTTAAAATACTAGAATTTTTTATTGCCTTAAATTTATTTAGCATGAATGTCATTCCATATTTCTCATTCACTCTTACATTTAACACTTTGATAATATTTAGGTTAAAAATGTTACTTAGCCTGTCTTACTTCCATCATTCAGAGAGAGTCCTCTTTGTGTTTTATGTCACTAATTCGAATCTGTTTTAACTTGCTAATCCTTGTGATCTACAATTTCTTCCTAGAAGTAGGTTTTACAAACTAAGTAGTATCTTCCAGGTTATTGGAGCACCATTCTATAAACATAGGAAGCCAGAATGTTCTAAATAATACTCTTGTGGTTTAAATAAATTAAGAGTTTCTAAAACTAGCTACTTCATTCCAAGAGAATTATAAAGGTTGTAAATTGATATATCTTAGTTCTTTAAAGAAGAATCTTATGGATAGCACCATTGTGTTTTTGAGAGCATAGAATACTAGTTTTATTTGGAACTGGGCAAGTTATGTAATTTTAAATGCTGTAAAATAGCACAAGAAATAAAGGAAATGGTGCTGTATTAATAATTTCACAACTCTGGTTAACTAGATTGGACCAAACTGAGAGTGTTCTGCCTAGACTAAAGGTTCTAACTCTAAAGAGTAATTAAAAGCCACTTGTTGCAGTACAAGAATAATATTAACCAAAAAAATAGGAAGAAAATGCATACATGCCTACTGAAATGTACCAACATGGCCAGAAAATATCTTCACTTCCTCTCCATCAGGTCTACTTAGGCTGGGTCTAAGGAAGGTGGAGATTCAGAAGAGGAAGACAAAGATAGTTGGCTTGACTCCATAGAATCAGGATTACTTCATCTTATCTCTATTGCTTCATGTAAGTTGATATATAAAGCCTCATGAACTGGCAAATTGTTAGGAAGGATCTAGACAACAACAAAAAGAGTCATAGAAATTACTTAATACAAAGAGGCCCCCATATTAAGCAAGTAATACATAGACAAGAATAACAAAAGATGTAATTAAATCTGTGTCCTCTGTCAAATCCAGCACAGCTTGACTCTCATACTGTTCACCACATACCTTTAAACTTGAAATAAAGAAAACTCAAAGAGAATTCACTGTGGAATCATTTGTCTATACCTTCTTATGAGAGTTTAACAGTGACTAAACTTTAAACCATCAATTATATTGTATATGTCCTAAGTAAATTTTATTGATTCCCCTATTTTGCTCTAGAGATTCTCATATTCAGGGGTAGAGAATATTTGATGGTCTAGTTATATAAAATTTATTCAATTAAATTAATATTTACTGTGCCTGATGCAGTGAAGAAAGCAACAGTGTTAATATTGCTCTCATGGAGCTTATATTATGAATAGATATGTAGAATGCTAAGTATACAATTAAAAATCAAGGTAAAAATGAAAGAGTTGTCAAATTTGATCTCTCTCTCTCTCTCTCCTCTCTCTCTCTTTCTTTTGTTTTCATTTCTTTCTTTTATTTGGCCTGCCTTCCCAGGGGAGGACCTGAAACTTTGGAGACAGCAAGGCACTAATCAGGAACCTAGGTGTAGAGCAGTGGAAATGGGAGTCTGAGTCCTGAGCAGATGTTATGCAGTCAGCAACGGACACAGCCTGGTCCTGTGCTCTCATTGGGACTGAAGAGAAAGTAAAATATCACTTTTCCTATTTTTCCTATTACTCTTTCCTTGGTTTGCATGTCCTTGGGTAGCTTCAGGAATCTTTCTGTCTTTCACCTGATCTTTTGATCTTTTGTGCATTATGTTGTCAATATAAATAACCTAAATTTGACCTACTTCTTGCTTGGAGCCACCATATATGACTGCCCTCTTCTCAGGAATTGGGTCCTTTTTGTAAAACATTAACCACTGTCTTTGAGATTTTAACCACTGGTCATACTGAGGATAAACCTTCTGTAAAACCTGAATGCAGAGCCTACCTGCCTTGTTCTATTGGCTCCTAAGTGCTCCTGGGACTCAGAGCTTTGCTCTAGCTTTATATCTGAACTGATCAATATGCAAATGGTGCTCCTCATATAAGTGGACCGGATTCAAACTTAAGACCATCAGGAGAGACCACCTCTTGTGCAAATTTTCTGTCATCTTTTTTATTTATATCTAATAAGAGTCAGGTTCTTAAAACTTGAATATTTCAATTTTTTTAAACAGCCTCAGTGATTTGTTTCCATAAAAACTCAAAAAATGACTCTCTTTTTTGCTTTTTAATATGTTTCTTTCAAAGTTTGTAGACATTTCAATTTTTCTTTTGTATACTTTTTTCTAACTCTCTCAACACTCCCTCCCTGAGCAGTATATATCCACCATATTAATTACCCTATTTTGTATAAAGCTTGAACACATGCTAGACAGTTATACTTTAACATTCCTATTCTAATCACTTTTCCTAACACTTGCACCCTTCAGCCCTATGTTTAAGATGGGTATTTGTCTACTAACATTCATTAACTTCTTCCATAGTACAGATTTATTACTCAAAGACAGCTTTCTAACCAGACAATATATTTCTTAGCTACTGTTTCATCTTGTTTGGCCATATGATTAGCTTTTGTCAAAGAAATGAGCAAAAGTATCCTAGTTCTGGTTTAAGGCTTCAAAACACAAATCCATGCTGTCTTATTACTTCCAATAGTTATGTGCAGATCATGATAAAGATAATGATTGTGGAACTAGAGCCCCCAAATGGAAGAATCCTGGGTCACTGTATCACTAAAGGGAAGAAAGACGTGTTACAACCAAGAATAACAGAACAGAATTTTTTCATAAATAATAAATAAGGGCTTCCCTAGTGGCGCAGTGGTTGAGAGTCCGCCTGCAGATGCAGGGGACACGAGTTCGTGCCCCAGTCCGGGAAGATCCCACATGCCGTGGAGCGGCTAGGCCCGTAAGCCATGGCCGCTGAGCCTGCGCGTCCAGAGCCTGTGTGCCACAACAGGAGAGGCCACAACAGTGAGAGGCCCGCGTACCACAAAAATAATAATAATAATAATAAATAAGATTATATTTCAGACATTATTTTGGATCATTTTATTATCACCACACACTTGCATTAACTAACTAAAAAACCCAAACCCTTTTAATCCAAATAACTTTGACGTTTTTCCACCGGGAAGACTTTTGTGGATGTTCCTAGACTAGTTTGCGTGTTCCTCCTATGTGCTCCCTAAGTCCATGTTATATCACATATAATGTCTATCATTAAGCCATATTACATAGTTTTAATTTAACTTCCCAAGTAGACTGTATTTGTTTTTGCTCGCAAAATAGGAGTAGTTTCTGCCTTATTCTGGGTGACATCCCCAGGACCTAGCCTTGTGACTTGGAACATATGAAGTCCTAAATAAATATGCACTCAAGTAAGAAATGATAGAACATATAGAAATGATTGGAAAGCCACATTGACTTAAGATCTAAAGGCTCTAGTGATACCTCAGAAAGTCAATAAATACATTAATTTGAAAACAGTGTTTTCCCTTATTTATTCATTGAATGTCTTTTTAAAATAAGGCCTTACAACTTCACCAAAAATATTTCCAAATGAACAGTTGCATAAGCTTATTTTATTAAATGCTAGATTTGTAGAATTTGAAAATAGTGTTCATAATACCATGTGAGAGTTAAAAAAAAATCTAATGAATGTGCTAATTTTTCTTATTTGCTGCAAAAATGGTAGTCAATATTTGTGTCATGCCCATCAGTATGCCTTATATACTTATTTAACATTGATATGTTAAATATAAATAAATATTAAAAGTGTTAGTGGCTATGCATATCTGCATTTTGTATGATTAATTTTCAAAAGAAAAAATTATCAACAGCCAAAACACTTCAGAAATGTAGTTCAGAAATGCAAAGACGCTTTTACTAGATTAACCAACCATGTGAAAATAGCATCTTTGAACTATAGATATTTTTGCTTAATATGACAGCTAACTAAGCTTCTCTTAAGTACAATTTTTCTACAGAAACTGAAAAGCTTTTCCGACTCATTTATAGATTGGACATTTTTATATATTCAAAGGGAGATGATGCTTGCTTCCATACCTCTTCAATTTTTGGCGCTTGCACTACTAAATAAAATAGATTTTTTTCAGGTTAATCGCCTTTAGCCAGAATCTGAACTGTTTCTTGTTAAATTCAATTGCTCTTAGGCTTAAGCTACTTTTAAGATTTCCCCTTTCATAATTAAGATAAAATCCTCAATTAAAATCCTTTCTGAAAGAGTTCTGGTTTACTGTCAGCATACCAAGGCTATGGAATGTAACCTAATTCACTGTTAGATCTCTAGTGTATCTGAAAATGTACAATAATTCATGTTCATCTGAGTATACTTACCAATTATAAGTTGAACATTTCTTTGAGGCTTAATGAGTGTGTTCTTTCTTTTAATACTCATTTTGGAGTTGCAATTTCTAGTTTTCCTATCCTATCAATTCTAAACTAATCAGCCAATTCACTGTTAATTAGGTTAGGTTTTCATTTTTGAATTATTCTTAAGAAGGAAGGGAGGTTTGATATGTTATACTTTGTATCTAAGCCTTATCTAAAATATCTGATTAGTGCTTGGAACAAATTATAACACATGATTCTTACTGTTCCATACCACCACTAAATACAAACAAGGAAATCTAAATGTTACTTTTATAACCAAATAATTTTGGTTTCATTCATGCCTGTGCATATGTACCTGAATTTATCTTATTACCAATGAAAATGTTCTTCATTTATGGCAAGTTGTTTGTTGAGCTTTGAAAGCAGGGCATAGGGACCCAAATCATTAGTCATGATTCAGAGAGACCCAAATAAGTGAATCCTTTTGAAAATTGAATCACAGCATGGCCTTTATGATTCTGTTTGTGTGTTAGTACTTTGGAACATCTAAAAGTTTTGGAAAAGTACACAAAGTTTCAGTATTGCAAGCACAATTCACAATGGTGAATCCAGCCAATATAATCCCAAGAGTGAAAATAAATTAAAATAAAATAAAAGATGATTTCTAACCTAACTTCATACTTCTGTTTATCAGCAAAAAGTACAAGTTTTGTTAAAGCTCAGGGTGTCAATTATCTTACTTTTCTTTGTATATTTCCTACATAATTAAAAAAAACATGTTTAATATTTTAATTTTATCTTTTTAGAGCATTTTGTTGCATCTGCATGAAGTGATTAAAATATTTTTGAACAAAAGGAAAAAGTATTCATGTCTGTATATGGTGTTCAAGTGTTATTCATTCTCTGTAATCATGTTTAGATGGTCTTTCCCCATCTTATCTCTTCTTTTTCTTCCTTGCTTAACTATTTTTGGTCTTTGCCAATATCTTGAAAACTAACTTGGAATTTTTCATAATTTCACTCTTTCAATACAGTGAAACTGTTCTTTCTTTAAGGATCTATATAGTTCTGTGCATGAAGATAAAATAGATTCCATATAGTTTGGTCTAATAAGTAAACTGCTTATCCAAAAGTAATCCAGGTAATATCATATAATAAAATATGGTAAAAAGAAGGCCATTGTCATAGATCGGTTTTCCTGGGAAGCAGATTTGGCAAAGGAGGTTAGATGATGGAGTTTTGTTAGGGTGTGCCCTCAAGTTCTATGTGTTACGTCATGGAGATAAGTTGGCCTACGATGCAGTCACAATGAGAACTTTAGCGGATCTTATGGGACACACTGAAGCTGAGATGATCCTTCAGAGGTTTCCCAGGTTGAGGCAATGAGGTCATGTCTTTATATCCTGGCACTTACCTATCACTGGATGTGGCCTTCCCAGGGACCAGAGTTTGTCAGTTGAGGCAATTCCCAAAGTGAGCTCACAGCTCAGAACTACCAGCCAGCAACCTTCCCAAGAGCTGAAGGAATAAATCCTCTAGAACTGAAGGCAGTATCCGGCAGCACAGCATCAACAATAGGCAGTATGCCTAATATTATTACCTTGATATAAAATTAAAAGTCTCAATAAGTTCTTTCAATTTGATGTATAATTGAAATCATAGGAAAACTAAAAGTTTAGAGTTATTCGTATTTGAAAAGTGGGAGAGTATTGTCACCTGAACAGAATTTACATTTAGTACATTCTTTCTTTTATTTCTGTGCTTACTCTCCTTTCTTAGTAATCTTTCTCTTTTTTTTTTTCTGATAAATACCCATTATCCTCATATGTTTTCTCTGAATTCATAATCTCTCCTCCTTTACACCCCCAATTATCCTATTTTCTCCAATATCTTGATTTCATATAGCAGTATTGGAATCAATAATTCTATTTAACTAAGGTATAAAATATAATGTATGTCATTAGCAACTGAATATTTGCCACAAGATGAATTGTAAAATAATCCTTCATGGGGCATTTTCCTGTAAAATGAATGTCTTCCATCCCCATTCATGTCACCTGAACCCTATTCTTGACAACCTGTAATGGGAAAGGCACCCCACTAGTGATTCCTAATCTCATATGTACCTAATAAGGTACATAAGTCACTCTTCCAGTAACAGGCTGTTCCAAAACTGCAAGAACCTGTTACTGATCTTTCCCTTATGTCTCGATGTTTAATTAGTGTCCCCACGGCTATCACAGTGTCTAGAGAATAAAAAGTCTTTGAAAAATATTTGTTGTTAGAAGTAGACAGAGAGTCAGGAATAAACCAAGAAAATGATCTTCAGTAATGGAACACCAGGCAACAAAGCCCTCAGAAAAGGCAGCTATTTTGTGGTCAAGAATTTAGAACACATTTACTATTATAAAATTTACAATGTATAAAAGTTATGTTAAAGGTTATGTAAAGATTATATATTCTGGGGCTTCCCTGGTGGCGCAGTGGTTGAGAGGCCGCCTGCCGATGCAGGGGACACGGGTTCGTGCCCCAGTCCGGGAAGATCCCACATGCCGTGGAGCGGCTGGACCCGTGAACCATGGCCACTGAGCCTGCGCGTCCAGAGCCTGGGCTCTGCAACGGGAGAGGCCACAACAGTGAGAAGCCCGCGTACAGCAAAAAAAAAAAAAAAAAAAAAAAAAGATTATATATTCTGGATTTTAAGTACCCTTAGCAGCAATTAAGAACTTGCAAAGACGTCAGCTGGGCTCCTGGTTGTCACTATATTAAGCTTCTGTTGATTCTAGGACAAATAAAATAAATAAATTAGGAAGTAAATGGGAAACACGTATCTTTCCCTTTAGAGGTAATCTTCTAGAAAGTGATAAATAGAGCATATCTCTGGTCATGTAAACAGGACTGGATAATTTTAATGAGTCTAGTAATTTTACAACATTGGCTTGCCTTAGGACTATATCATCTGAGTCTTGTACTAACTCTGAGCTTGTTTCCCCCGCTGAAAAATGAGGTTCTTGCTCTACAGTCTCGGAAGTCTCCCCAAGCACTAACATTCTCTAAATCTATGAATACCCCTTGATCATTTCCATCTGCATCATTTCTCACGTTTTTATTTCTTTATGTGTGTTTTTTTGTTTCCCAGTTTATCATGCAGTACTTTTTGTAACCTTACACATTCCTCTGGGTACGTTTTCTCATATATAAGGCACATTTTTGGCTAAACATCAGAATTATACTTTTGAGAATACTCATATTTTTAGCTTCTAAAATGTTAATATATGTAATCTTGAAATGCTGAGTCAAACCTTGTGAATGATGTCCTGTAAGGTGTATATATTGTATTAACTTCTTAAAATCAAAAAAACAAAAATAAGATATTCTGAGTTCCAAAACACTTCTGGCTCTACTGAATTCATCTAAGTTTTATGGACCTGAATATATATTTTACAAAATTGATAAAGAGATTGTTGTTCTTAAGACTTAGATATGAGCTTTTAATTAGAATGGCTTTTACTGCTTTTCACAGGTTTAAAACTTTCAATGAGCAAGTAATTTTATTGCTTCATTGACATAAATCATTACTTTTATCATCTCTCATCACTTATTGTTTTAATTCTTTGCTAGTTAATCAGAGGCCCCAGCTTACTATTTTTCCACTATATAGTGCTAAAATAAACACTTCCACTTGCCCGATATACTACACATTAAATTCTTGATTTAAAAATAAACACTAGGCTCAATAGAGTTTGCAATGACTTTCTAATAGCTTAAGTTAGTTCCGGGTTTTAGACTTTGAATATTTTTTCCTCGTTGCTATGATCATTCACAATTTTTTTCTAGTGCTCAGTCCAGTGAGATTTCCAGTGAGATTTCCAGTTTGAGTGTTAGCGTTAATTTCTGGAGCCAGATCCCACTGAGTGCAGAAAGGCCATTTATTGTTACAGAGCAACAAAACCTTGTACCAGAAAAAAATGTTTCCCAGTCCTACATGCTTGCTACAAACTTTCATCTTCCAGAGTGTGCCTTTTGACATAAATAGTTGTGCAAAAACTATGAAGCACTTCTGAATAAATCTACAATATATCTTTAAAGAATTTTTCTCCCAAAGTAGCCCATGAGGAGAAATATAACAAACAAGCAAGACACTCACTGAAAAGGATGGTCTGAAATGTAATTGAAAATTGTTGTTTCACTGCAAAGAATTTCATAATTAACTCTCCCAATTATTGCAGTGATTATTCAAGTTTTAATATATTCCAGCAAAATTCCTTTCAGTACAAGGGTAAGATATTTAAAAATAAGTTGCTATTGTACTTTTAAAAACTTTAATATCGTGTTATATTTTGTCATATGAAATCTTGCAAGTGATGTTACCATTATTGCTTTGGCTCCTATTATTTTCCAAAAGCTTAAATACTTTTAGATCTTCCAACACAGTACAAGTCTCTCATTTGTAGAAGTGAAGGAAAAAATACAAAGCCTTCCATAGAATTGAATATTGTCTTACTACAGATTGATTCTTCCTCTGAGTCCTAATTTTAGTGATTTCCTTCCTTATGAGTTTGTAAACTATATTAGAAAAAATACCTGCATTTTGGAGTCAGAGTGACTTGGTTTCAAATCTCAATTCCTAGCTGTATAACTTCAGAAAAAAAATGTCATTTTATTCATGTGTACAAAGAAAAATAATTGTACCACCTTCATAATACTATGACTCTGACCGATAAACCATCTGATGCCCAAGAAACACACAGTCTGCTGTCACACCTCAGTAAGTACTGGCTTCTTTTCCACTAAGTGGAAGGAGACACCCTATCTGAGCTATGTAACCTAAGCTCTGAAATTTGTGAAAAAAAGTTTTAACTCTTTTACCAAACAGTCAGATATGTTTTAAAATTCTTTAATTATTAATAGTAATTTTTAAAAGTATATATTGAATGTTTACTCTTTTCCAAGCATCACAGAATCAGGGAAGAATGTAAAGTTCTTCCTATCAAGTATCATCATTAGGGACGAGATATATATATATAGAGAGAGATATAGATAGATAGATACACACACACACAAATATATGTTATATTAGAGGTAAAAGCCAACAAAAGTAAATTTTATTTATTTTCTAGGCTCATACTAGATTTATTAGTACTGATAAGTATCTAGAAACTTTTATCTGAAAAAGAAATGGTATCTCTTTTTGGTGATTAATGATTTTCCATCTTTGCTCATAGTTATCACAAATGACCTGAGAGTCATGATATGCTGTCCATGTTTGTGTCACAGGTAGAGCAGAAAAATTCCATTGAAAACACTGATTTCCTTGTTATTGCAATCTTCTTTTCTTTGCAAGTTCAATTCTACTTTTTCCAAAGAAAAATATATAAATGTTTGAAATATTTCCTACCTAATATCTTCCAGCTCAACCTAGTCTCCCTCTCTGGGCAACAATATTCATTTCTTTTGGTTGTTACTTTTCCTTTTATTAGTTATTTTCAAATAATATATTTATACTTCCATTTCTTGATTCATCAATTTTAGACATATTTATTTACTTCATCACTTGCTTCCTACTGAAGTGTGGTTTACATGTATTATCACTCCCTTCTTTGCCATATCAGCATTGATAAATCACAATTTGAATTAAAATGATTTCAGTCTTACCATGTTGTGACTATATAATTTGGGTCGCTGCAAATTTAAGGACTCTTTGATGATTATTTTTATGCTATATATGTTTTTATGTTTATGGAGTTAAAATGTACCTTTTTAAAATTACTTGCTTGGAACTAGTATTAAAAAGATAGGTATGTGTAGTCTAGAACCTCGGCATCTTGGCCAGTTTCCAAATTCAAACTATTCCTGTGAAAAGCCTCCTTGCTTAGAACGTGGCACTATGGAAGCCCAGTGCTATTTCCTTAAGCAATGACCTTAAGCAAGTCATTTAACTCTATGCCTCAGTTTTCTCATATGTAAAATAAAGGTAATCAGTAATTACCATGTAATTGTAAAACAATTGTATACTTGGAAGATACAATATCTAGATGTGTAGTAAGGAGGGCTAGTCAGGACATTACTTGATAGAAGCATATATATATATATATATTTAAATATTTTTTAAAATATTTTCTTTATTAAGAGCTGAAACTGATTCAATTTGACTGATGAATAACTCCTGAGTAATATATATGCTATGATGCTACCAATGAAAAAAGATGTTTTTGTCTTAAAGAAAGTGCTTTTCTTTCCTTTAAATACCAAGAGCTAAAACATCTTCATATTGAAAAGCTATATGCTTACCTGACATTGTCATTCTGAGGTGAAAAATATTTAATAATACAAAATAACTAGCAATATGACATGAATGAATTGGAGCTCTTTTCCCATCTTATTTAGTTCATTTCATTGCTGTAGTTCTAAATACATTGTAGGCACTTTGTGGGCATGTACTACTATTTTTCTCTTGTTCATAATTCGTTGAATTAACATTGCACAACTAATTCAAATGTAGGAAATCAGTGATGGAAGATATGAATGTGGTTGACGAACTGAATTTTCTTTTGTACACATGGAAAGTATCAATGATAAAATGTCTTCTCTGTTCTCTTCATTCATTAAGTTGGTATTTATTAATAGCATCCACAATGTGACAGCAAGTAAAGACAAAGACTTCTCATAGTATTTACTTTCTGTGTTATGTTAATAAAACAACCAAACAAATCAATTACATGTGGGAAAGCTTGGCATAGTCAAAAAACTGAAAGGAGCCCAGAGATCAAAGGGTAGAGTGAGGTGTATGACACTCAAGAAGTTGAGGAAGGGCTGAGCTAAGCAAAGTTGTCTGCAAGGATGTTGATCTTTAATCCTAAGAGCTTGGGAAATCCATAGAAATATGTTATCACAGCAAATGTCATGAGGAGATTTGAATTTTGAAGACAACTCTTAGTACAGTGCAAAGGAGGAACTGGAGGGTACTAGAGTGATTGTGGGAGACCAGTTGGAGATCTGTCCTTTGGAGTTGAGTGGTAACCATGGGGGTGGGGAAAAATGACACCATTTGAGGAATAAAATTAGCAGCACAAACCGTGTGATAGAATATGAGCCCTGAGGAAAAGGGAAGAAAACAAAGATGCTTTAGCCTTTTAGCACCTATAAAGTATTTTGTTTCCTGTAACCTTATTTCAGAGAAGATAGATAATTTGTGTGTTCAAGTAAATCTATGTTATAATTTTCTGGTAACTAAAATTCTTAATACTTTTTAATGACAAACATCTAGGATTTTGCAAGGTGAAGGATACTCCAATTAGAGGAGCTTCATGACAAAAGGATAGTAGTGCGGGTAAAAGATTCAATTCTGTAGTAGAAGCTCCTGGTTTTAAAACACGCCATGTTACATGATGTTACATGTTGTTACACCAAGGACAAACCTACACACTATATTCAGAAACCTTTTTAGTCTGTTTAGACTATTCTGGCTTCCTATTGGCAGATGTACTCTGTCCCATAAGTGAAAAGGTATTTTCTGGACAATGAAAGTGAGTTTATAATAACTCGAGTTAAACTAATGGAAAGCATTGAATTGATCAATAGGAAACTTGAGAAAGGTTAAAATAGCCTCCGTTTTGTTGCTCTACAGTAGTGAGTAATGTTAATTGAATTCCCCTTGTGAGATTCTAAGAGATTTTTCCACAGGATTCTGTGATGTATAAAAAGGAAACAATGGCTTGTGGTAAAGTTAATTCATGCTGAGATACATTAACTGCACCACATTATTGGTTGTTAAGAGTGCTATTAACATACATCACCCACCGTGTATATTTGTGAGTTAGGAGGTTTCCTTGTTAGTGAAAATGAGACATTTTCCTTGAAAATACCAAGCCCTGTGGATGTTGAGATCTTTTTTTTTAAGTTTTTTTTTTTTTACTTATTTCTCCCCCCTACCTCCCACCCCCCAACCCTGCTGCTAACAACCACCAGGTTTTTCTGTATCTATGATCTTTTTTATTTGCTTGTTTTTTAGATTTCACTTATAAAAGAGATCATAAGTTATTTGTCTTTCTCTGTCTGACTTATCAGTAGAGATGGTTTTTAAGAAGCATGACAGGAGAAAAATACCTTTATTCCATATATGATATGATTCTTCTCACTTTGGATACAACACTTTTTACTACTATTTATTTTCTCTTTGTCTTATTTGCTGTTGTTGTTTTGTCTTTGTTTGTTTTTTTTTCTTATCTTTATTTTGTAGTGGTAGTGGAGGAACATTTTAAGTAGAGTCACACCATGAAAACACTTACATTAAAGTTTACTAACCTATTTTGAATATTTTAAAATAACAGCTGCTGGTTACAGAAACATCCCAGCTATGGAGTTAGAAAATTCAAGATCGGATCCTGGCTGTGGCTCTGCCTCTACATACATGCCTGTGAAAGTGGGAAAAGGAGGAACAATAGTTATGAAAAGCTTATATAACATGCCAGGCAGTGGGCTTGGCTTCACTTATGTTCTTTCTTTTAAATTTACTGTGATCTATATGTTATGTTTCTCCTCTCTTTAGGATTGAGGAATCTGTGGCTGTGAGGAAGGCAGTTCCTTTACTGAGGTCTAAAATAAGAGTTATAAGCTAGGTGAATACTGTGGCACCTTCATCACAGAACAGTCATACAGACATACTCTCACGCCTTCCCTCACCTTTTCCCACACACATCAACACAGACACTATCGCCTAAAAAGTTAAAGAAAACAATAAGTATTGGATAACTTCATATTTTTTTATCATTTCCTATTGTAGCAACCTTATGTGAAAGAAATATTTCAGTATTTTGATTGTTTAATTAATCCTCTACTTATAAACTCAGGTTATGCATTAATGTTATTCTACCAGATATTTCTTACACTTGATCAAACACCAAAAAGTATAGCACTTAAAAACAATAATTTAAAACTATGCTGCTGGCATTTTCACACTGCATTTACTTTATTCCAAAAGTGGACCCAGGGTATGAATAGAAATGTAATTCCTCACCAATTACATGGAAACAAAACAACAGTACAATTACATGATTAAAAATGAATTTTATTTATGCTTTTCCATGCATGAAATCTACATACTTCCTGCCTGCTTTGTAAATAGGCTCTGAAGTACTCTTCCGAATGTGTAATAACTTTCACTGGTGAAGTTCTCATAAAATTGTAATTATGTGTGGAAAAAATTAGCTCCAGAACTCTAAGCTAGAAATGTAGGGAGAGCAACATGAAAGAAACTCAGAAAATGTGTTTTCAATTGGCCACCCTCTGTAAATGGCTATGTCAATGACATAGATTTATGAAGCCACTGGTACAATAGGAATATCTATTTAGTTCATTCATTGATTTTAAAAAAGTATGATAAAGTGGATTCTGGTTGACAAATATACCACTGAGAGTACTTTGCATCATTATTAATCAAACATTTAGGACATATTTAAATATAAAATCTTTCTTTTCTGTTATGTGCATAAAATTTTTACTTACAGGAAATACTTTTTTGTAGGTAAAGAGAAACAACAAAAACTTCTCTGGGAGATTTTATCTGGGAAAAATAATAACAATAAGAGTTAATAAAACAAGAAACAATAGTTTATGAGATATAGATAAAATCATCTAAATCAAAACTAAAAGTAGACTATAGAAAACTCTCAGCATTCCATAGCATTCTCCCTGACTTCTTGTGCATATCACTTGTGCCAGCGATAGCTACCTGCGCACCACAACCTGCTTTCTTTTCTTCCTGCGCACAGAAGTAGTCCACATTTTTCAATTTCTCTTTGTTTAAGCTTTGGCTACAGTATAGTTAGTAAAATATGAGCAGTGTAATATGTGCGCTTCCAGGCCTGGCTCGAAATCGCCCACCACTCCCCTCACTTACCTCCTGCTTCACCTCCTCCTCTGTGAATGGTCCTGTTGGCTCTTTCTCTTTTTTCCTTTTTAATGGCTGGTCATCAAAGTGTGTGTTGGATTAGAAGGCATGTGTTGAAGAAGCAGGCCCACCTGTGTCTTTAAATAATAAAGTGGATGAGCACCACACATTGGCCAATCTAGAATTAACTTGGATTGCCTATGTGAGAAAAATCTTTCAGTTGTACTTAATCCCTTATAACTCTGGAGTTCTAATTTTAAGAAATGAGCCCATGCTAACTAGTAATTAGTATATTTCACTGTTTTTTTGATCAGAATCTAGAGGATACACATAGAAAACATAGTCTAATATTAGAACATCTTCAGAAAACAATGAATAAACAACTATGTATATATACATGTGCACAATAAACACATAAACGAAATTTCTGTCAATAGAATTAGAAAATAAAGGAATTATCTGGACAATACATATTTCCCTAAGTTTCTAACAGATGACCAAACCTTAAAGAAGTACCAGGAGGCTGTCAGACCGTCCAAAAAGTGTGGCTGTTCATTCATTGCCTAGTCAGAAGACTGATTGAGAAAGCAAAGCTCCACTCATCCAGTCTTTATTTACATAGATGGAAGAGCAAATGATCTGAAGCAACCCAAACAGAGAGGACTGCATCCAAATCCTAGGTATTTAGCCTATTCTGTGTGATTCAAGAGAAAAAGAACAGAGCAAGCAGTGTTTTTTTTGCTTTTACTTTAGATCATGCTTTGTCTGTTTCAGTGCTTATTAGCACTTCCACCAAAATTGGTTAAGGAGGGGAATCTGAAAATCCACACTCACTGGTATTGACCTACTAAACTGGTATTAGTCACATCACCTCTGCTACCTTGCCTGTATGGCCACTCAATGTCAATCATATTTTGACTACACCACTCCAAGGCATGGATTCTAATTTGAAAAATGGAACAAACATTGGCAGCAACAGACACTAGACTGCATTACTGAGTGCTGGCAACAGAAAGATGCCTGAAGATGGCGTTTTTAAGACAACATTTAATCCCTTTGTTGCTATAAAGAAAACATCTCCAGTATTAAGAATTCCATATTGCAAAAAGCTGAAAAACACTCATTAACTAAAATCAATGCTTTCCTTTTCTTCCAAACAACATTGCTTGCTTTTAGAAAGTGCTGAAATTTTCCACTGTTCACCAAAATGTATCTTTATCCTTTGTCAAATATAGACATTTTGTGAAAGGTCTTGCTTTAGTTATCATTTTAATTGTTGTTTCTAAGAATCTTACAGATTTCAGACAAAAATATTTTTAAAATTTCATTAACACTAATCCTTTTTACAGACCAATATTAGAATATGTAGTGTTTATAAATCAAAATCTTATAGTATTACTGTGTAGTCTTTCTGCTATAATTATATTGCTAGCATAATTGTCCCTATATATCATTTGTTAGTAATTTTGTTGAACACCTACTATATGCAAGATACCGTGTTAGGTGCTGAGAATATAAAGATAACACAACACAAACTGATTCCTTATTTGAAACTGAGCAACACAAATATAAAAGGACTGCGGTGTGACAGTTGCACAGGGGAGGGTCTTATACATGAAAACAAGTGTCAGGTTTAAAAAGAGGGTTACTATGCTACAATTTGTGATATGTTCAATTTATATTCTAGAGCTCTGCTGGGACACTGTGTGTCTCATTTGACTCTAGAAAGGAAATAACAAAGAAGGTAGAAGATCAATACTATTAAGACAATAATTTCAAGTGTTTTATGTAAAATTATAGTCACCCATGACATACTTTCATTTTAATTTGTTAAATTGCCTAACAAATTAAAAATTAGGATTTAATTAAATGTAACTGATACCTGCTATGTATGCATACCTATTTGTTTGTTTATTTGTGATTGGTAATCTAAGGCCAAGGCATTCTTTCAATGTCTTGAATAATCAAAAATAAAATATGTTTGAAGAGTGAAGTAAATAAGAAAGAGAAAAACAGATACCGTATGCTAACACATATATATGGAGTCTAAAAAAAAATGGTTCTTAAGAACCTAAGGGCAAGACAGGAATAAATATGCAGACGTAGAGAATAGACTTGAGGACACGGGGAAGGGGAAGGGTAAACTGGGACAAAGTGAGAGAGTAGCATTGACATATATACACTACCAAATGTAAAATTCACAGCTAGTGGGAAGCAGCTGCATAGCACAGGGAGATCAGCTTGGTGCTTTGTGACCACCTAGAGGGGTGGGATAGGGAGAGTGGGAGGCAGGGAGACACAAGAGGGAGGGAATATGGGGATATATGTATATGTATAGCTGAGACACTTTGTTATACAGCAGAAACTAACACACCTTTGTAAAGCAATTATACTCCAATACAGATGTTAAAAAAAAAAAAGAATAAATAAAGCTGTACTAATTACTTTTTATAACATAAACTCTATCAAAGTTATCGTTGGTAAGTTACCTAGCCTAGGAAGCCTTTTAAATAAATAAATAAATTAATTAATTAATTAAATAAAATGTGTTTGAGACAGATTAAAGACAAGTCTGAAAATTTGTTCTTGGGTTTCTAAGCTTTCTTCAAAAATATTTGTAATATCATTTGTATGATAGACATTTGCATTACAAATGACCAATTCTTTATAAAAACTAATATTCTTTATATTATTTATATATAACACAAACTATTAAATGAAAACAATCAAATTTTTTCAAAATAATGGAAAATTGTTAGATAATTGAAATAATATGCTTGTTTGAGGGATTAAAAAAATCTACACGATTTAGAGCAGGCATGAATTCCATTACTGGATTCTGATCTCAGCTCTGTCACTATCACTTTTTAGTCATTTTAGACAAGTTAGTAAGGCATTTAAAAATGTCCACATTGTAGTAAAACGGATAGCTAGTGGGAAGCAGCCGCATAGCACAGGGAGATCAGCTCGGTGCTTTGTGACCACCTAGCGGGGTGGAATAGGGAGGGTGGGAGGGAGATGCAAGAGGGAAGAGATATGGGGATATATGTATATGTATAGTTGATTCACTTTATTATACAGCAGACACTAACACACCATTGTAAAGCAGTTATACTCCAATAAAGATGTTAAAAAAATAATAATAAATTAATTAATTAAAATGTCCACATTGTAAATGAGGATGATTTGATTTTATTCTTTGTCTATTTCCCATGATAAATCTCTGTGATTCAAGATATTTTGTCTAGGGGACTCTTAGGTATTAGTGCCAGTATGAATTTGAGACTCTTTCTCAAATCCAGGATAACAGACTTGGCTTTCCTATTGCAAACACAATTTCAAGGCATAGAATTAAAGATATGACTGGAATTCTACACCTTTAGAGACTGAACTAAAGATTCTTGTTCTCTTTGTATATTGAAGACTCTTTGCCTATAAACCATTATTTTCAGGATTTCTCCTTTGACGGTTCCTGGAAGCAGGAAAGAACTGAACTGTCCCTATTCTCTGCATCATAAATTGTCAGAATTAACTGTGGAATCACATCATTTTTTTGGATGCCAAATAAAGTTTTATAATAAAAGTATATTGGAGAGAGCCCCCCATGTTAAATTTTGGGTTTGGGAATAAAACTAGAGTTATCTGACTTTCTTGTTGAAGAAATGAGTATTGAAAAGAGCATAAGTTTGTAATAAGACAGATCTAAGTTCAAATACTACTTTTGCTGCTTATTAGCTGCCTGTTTAAATGATCTGAGTTCTGATGATTAGAAATGAGTTTCATGTGGTGATTGTAAGAATTAATAAGGCAAAATGTACAAGGAGTTTGATATGTAATCATAAATATTGGTGCCCTCACCTTTCTGTTTGTTAATCTTCTTTCCTTTCTCTTGATTTCTCACTCTACCTATTTTCAGAAAAAAAAAATTGTGTGCTATTAAATATAATCTCTAAATGTTATGAGGTGTTAGAGAATAGAGTTATGATAATCTATTCTCTCATGACTCCTGTCTTCTCAATTTTATATCTAAGGAAGTGTACATACTAGGAACAATAGCAAATTAATGGGAAAAAATCTAATTAATTAAATATGAGGTAGTTTTTTAATATCCCATGATGTGAAGATTTGTTAGTAACTATATAGTGGCTCCCTGACCCATCCAGGAAGACTATGCTTTCTATTTAATCTTCTCAATCTATGATTGCCTGATACATCTAACTTTTTACCTCTTTACAAATATGTGGTGGAGGTGGAAGAAGCTGCAAAGGACATAGAAAGGATCAGACAGTTTTTGTTTTAGTTATTCAACCTCCTAAGGAAACATACCCAATGACTGTTCCATTCTCTGTCCGTTTACAGTAACATCATGGGCCTTGGATAGGAGTTATGGAGAAAAGGAATTGTTTCTCTATCCTTTCCAAAGTAACAATTTAGGGAGGGGGAAAAATCATCCACTCTCTATGTTTGTTCACCTTTTGAATTAGTCTAACACTGATAATGGTACCCTATATTGTAGGAGTCAAGAAAGTATAAGTACATTTCTGTTATAGCAAACTTTTATTGCAAAGAGATTCTGTAAGAGAATCTCATGATAGAAATTTAATTTCTGTAATTTGAGAACCTAAAATGAAACAGGGCTGATATGTTAAATTTTTTAAAGAATAATCAATTGGAAAGAAACATATTGAAGAGAAAGAAACAACTTTTCCAAACTTGCTTCATCTGCAGTCCTACTAGGATGGTTACTTGCCATGTTGATATTTTTTTAATTGTAATAGTCACAATCTTTGTTTATGAAATTGAGCAATTAATCAGTTTTAAATAGGATTTTAGTGTTTTTGCTATAAAATTCACTGAAAATAGTTAAAGAGTAAAAACTTCTTGGTTTAGTTTTTAATAATTTCAACATTTTTAATATGGATGGGAATATATGGGCCTAGGTCATCTACTGTATGACACTGCTATCACTGGATTAATAGAGTAAGGTTCTCAATGAGTTCACCTATGGTACATGGAAATAATTTTGACATACTGAACACTTTTTTCAGTTCTTTTTGGTTTTTTTGTAATGAGATAAAATTATTTAGTAATTAAGAATCAGGCTTCAGAATAGAACATCAGCGTTCTCCAAATTTTACCATACACTGACTTTGTGATAATGGACAAGTTACCTTTCATTGAATCATGTTTCTCACCTTAAAATGTGATGACAAGAGGATAAATGTGATAGTCTTGTGAGGATTAAATGAATTAATACAGTAAAGTGCTAGAAATAATGCCTGGGAATATAATGCACACTGTAGATTATAGCAATTCTATTATTAACCAAATTGCTTTGACATTTACTCTTAATGAATTGCATTGATACGTTTTCTTTTGTCTCCTAGTAGACAATAAGTGTTAAAAGGGCAAGGGTTTGTCCCTAGTGCTATATCATCAGAGTGTGCAAGTGCCTGACACACGTTTAAAAAATATGCTAAATAAGGTAAATGAATAAGTGAATTCAATTTTTTAAAATTGCCTTAAAAGCATGGGGGGATTATTGCTTACAGAATAATAATTTAATATAATTTAATAACAATTATTTATTAGTCAATTACTATGTGCCTCTCTTTGACTTCATTGTTTAATAGAAACCCCACAGGAACCTTAGAGGTGGTTATCATTATTATCCCCATTTTAGATCTGAGGAATCTGACATTCAAAATGATGACACATAAGTTTTTCAAGATTGCTTACTATATGTTGAAGCCAGGAATTATGCCCAAGTCAAGTATGATTTATAGACAAAATGTGATTTTGCTTCTTATTGACAGGGAATATGTTCCTTTTCAGATTTCTACAGAGATTTTTATGCTATAAAATGTAATAATTGAGTTGAAATTAGAAATTGTCATTTCAAAATAAGTTAAAATGTTTTCAAATATGAATCAGTTATATCTCAACACACACAGCAAAAGGGACTCATGATGGCATCAAAGGGACAAGCAACTCCTTAAACTTTAAGAAAGGAGCTTTCATTGATTTTCATCCTGGCTGAAGGCCATTTTGAAATAAGTTGGTATGTAGCTCATAAAACTTACAATGAAAAATAACCAAACAATCAGAAGACCAGGTTGAAATTATCCAGCAGTCAGAAATTTTGTGAAGGAAAAATACAGTGTACCATCAAACATAGGGTAGAAATGAATTATTTTCTGCCTGATGAGGAAATAAATCAAGTAACATCCATTTATTTATAGATATAATTGGTGTTTATATATCAAAAAGATACATTTTTCTGATTTTTTCAAGAATGGAAATTTAAACCAAAATAAACTATGTGAGATCCTGGTGCCAAATTTATAATAACATATTTATCAAAAGTTTGTTTTTACTTTATCCCATAGAAAAGGGCTTTATAAAATGATAAAAAGCAGACAGTCACCTTGAAGAGTAAAAAACTGAATGAAAAACAGCCATGGTCGGATATACCAGCCTAATTGGATTGTTGCCTAATGAATTGCATCAAACTCTTTAAAGTGAAACTTTAGATCAAGAAACATTATTTTTAAGAGAAACTTTAGAAATTATGTAGTAGAAGGATATTAAACATTTCTAAGTCAATTACATTATGACATTAAAATTAAAAGCAAATATACTATAAAGTCATAGAGATTTATGAAAAGATATAAGAAAAATGGTGAGAGTATAATATATTAATTCAATGTCCAACAAATACTTCATAACTACGATGTGCCAGGCAACATGCCAGGGTAAGATTAATGATTTCTCTCTCTTCAGAGCTTCAGATTATAGATTATAAACTACAAATAATGATTAGGTGATATTGCCAGTGATTCAAGGTAAGGGAGAGAAGTTACAGAACAACAATGATAAATAGTAAGGCAGGTTTAATTGTAGGGCACAAAATTCAGAAATTTAGGATAGATATTTCCAGTTATCTTTTGCTTATTTGCCTGGTATATTTCTTTATTTTCTGTAGGATTATAGGTACCCTTTCGAGGTATGAGCCAAATCTGGGAAAAAAGAAGGGGCTAATTAATAAGTTGTATATGACTTATGCATACAAACTTTAAATGCCAGTGAACCAACAACTTAACCAAAAGCACCAAAAATAAAGCACCATTCATGAAATAGCCTCAGTGAATTATAGCAAATATTGGAGTATCACGGTTTCAAAAGTTATTTTATGTACAAAACACCCCAAAATATTTCATGTAAATATTGATAGAATGTAGTTATTTCTATAATTTTTATTCAAAATAAAATGATAGCACTATATTCTACAAGCTAAACTAGTGGTATCTAGAAATATGATGAGGAATAAAAGATAGTTCCTGCCCTTCATATGCTCATATTTCAAACAGAGCATAAAATTACATAGATAGATCGGTCAATCGATAGATAGATAGATAGATAGATAGATAGATAGATAATAAAGAGATAGAGACAAACAGTTATGGTACAATTGTGTATATCTGGACTCAGAGAAAGAGGAGTTTTTAATTGTGCTTGGAGAGGACAGGGACTTCCTAAAGAGTTCCTACATTCCTGAGTGTCAAAGGAAAGGAAACTTTTCAGACAAGTGCTATAAGAAAAGTGGACTTTCTGGCAGAGGGAACAAGTATTTAAAAATGTATATCAAATTCAGGGATTATAAGTGAGCTCAGAGGAGCAGGATCCCCAGACCATATGGAAACTTTATAATAACTGAAATTAGAACATTGGAACTATAAAGTTTTAGATAGACTTGTCCTTACCTCTAAGGAGTTTGGGTGATTGGAAACACTTGACAGATTGAGATTGTGTTTTAGAAAGACCACTCTAGCAGCAATGTGGAGATTAGTGTGCAAGAGAGAAGAAACTAGAGCCAAATAACCCATTAACAAGACTATTACAATTGTTCAAGAGAAAATTCTAAGAGACATGAAATAAGGCAGTAGTAACAGAGAATAAGTGAAGGGGATGGGTTACTGTGATTTTAAGAAGTTGGACATGAAAGTGCCTGTTTGTCTAATTAGATGTGGGGGTTAAATGAAAAAGAAGAATTTACACAAGTGATTCTAAAACCCTCCCTTCTTCATTAAATACATATTTTAACACACACAAATTTTACATAGAATTACAGGTAGCTTTCTCAGGTAATCTGAAACTCAAACTGAATGTATCAATCAGGATTCAACCAGAGGAGCAAAATCAATAATAGTTTATCCCTATTTCTTTCTCTACATCCATCATCTCTCTATATTATCTATATCTATATCTACATCTACATCTTTGTCTATTGCAAGGAATTAGCTAACACAAGCACGGCTGAAGCTGCAGATTACATAGGATAATCTCCCTTCCTTGAAGTTATCTGATTATTGATTTTAACCACAGCTACAAAATACCTTTATAGCAACACTAGATTAACGTTGGATTAAATAACTGGGGATTGTTTGATTTTTATTGATATTGAGCTGCATGGGCTGCTTGTAAATTTTGGAGATTAATCCTTCGTCAGTTGCTTCATTTGCAAATATTTTCTCCCATTCTGAGGGTTGTCTTTTCATCTTGTTTATGTTTTCCTTTGCTGGGCAAAAGCTTTTAAGTTTCATTAGGTCCCATGTGTTTATTTTTGTTTTTATTTCCATTTCTCTAGGAGGTGGGTCAAAAAAGATCTTACTGTGATTTATGTCATAGAGGGCTCTGCCTCTGTTTTCCTCTAAGAGTTTTAGTGTCTGGACTTACATTTAGGTCTTTAATCCATTTTGAGTTTATTTTTGTATATGGTGTTAAGGAGTGTTCTAATTTCATTATTTTACATGTAGTTTTGTTTGTTTACATGTAGTCCAGTTTTCCCAGCACCACTTATTGAAGAGGCTGTCTTTTCTCCATTGTATATTCTTGCCTCTTTTATCAAAAATCAGGTGACCATATGTGTGTGGGTTTATCTCTGGGCTTATTTCTGCAGTATCAATTGTTACTTCTCCTTTTTCATTTCTAATTCTCTTGACTTGAGTCTTCTCTCTTTTTTTCTTGGGTAGTATATTCATTTTCACAATGTTGATTCTTCCAATCCAAGAACACGGTATATCTCTCCATATCTTTGTATCATTTTTAATTTCTTTCATCAGTGTCTTATAGTTTTCTGCATATAGGTTTTTTGTCTCCTTAGGTAGGTTTATTCCTAGGTATTTTATTCTTTTTGTTGCAATCTCCAAAATTTACAAGCAGCTCATGCAGCTTAATATCAAAAAACCAAACAACCCAATCCAAAAATGGGCAGAAGACCGAAAAGGACATTTCTCCAAAGAAGATATACAGATTGCCAACAAACAGATGAAAGGATGCTCAACGTCACTAATCATTAGAGAAATGCAAATCAAAACTACAATGATGTATCACCTCACACAGGTCAGAATGGCCATCATCAAAAAATCTAGCAACAATAAGTGCTGGAAAGGGTGTGGAGAAAAGGGAACCCTCTTGCACTGTTGGTGGGAATGTAAATTGATACAGCCACTATGGAGAACAGTATGGAGGTTCCTTAAAAAACTAAAAATAGAACTACCATACAACCCAGCAATCCCATTACTGGGCATATACCCTGAGAAAACCATAATTCAAAAAAGAGTCATGTACCACAATGTTCATTGTAGCTCTGTTTACAATAGCCAGGACATGGAAGCAACCTAAGTGTCCATCAACAGTTGAAGGGATAAAGAAGATGTGACACATATATACAATGGAATATTACTCAGCCATAAAAGGAAATGAAATTGAGTTATTTGTAGTGAGGTGGATGGACCTAGAGTCTGTCATATAGAGTGAAGAAAGTCAGGAAGAGAAAAACAAATACCCTATGCTAACACATATATATGAAATCTAAAATAAAAACAAAAAATGGTGTGAAGAGCCTAGGGGAAGGACAGGAATAAAGACACAGATGTAGAAAATGGACTTGAGGACATGGGGAGGGGGAAGGGGAAGCTGGGGCAAAGTGAGAGAGAGCATGGACATATATACACTTCCAAATGTAAAATAGATAGCCAGTGGGAAGCAGCTGCATAGCACAGGGAGATCAGCTCGGTGCTTTGTGACCACCTAGAGGGGTGAGATAGGGAGTGTGAGAGGGAGACGCAAGAGGGAGGGGATATGGGGATATATGTATACGTATAGCTGATTCACTTGGTTATATAGCAGAAACTAACACAACATTGTAAAGCAATTATACTCCAATAAAGATGTTAAAAAAGAATAGGATCAATTATCCAAGAAAAAATTAAATATAAATAAATAAATGAATAAATAGATAACTGGGGATTTAACCTACCCAAGTTGTCAAAAAGACTACCAGACTCATATATAGACCTCAATTTAAAAAAAAAATCTCTGGGGCTTCCCTGGTGGTGCAGTGGTTGAGAGTCTGCCTGCCGATGCAGGGAACACAAGTTCATGCCCCGGTCCAGGAAGATCCCACATGCCGCGGAGTGGCTGGGCCAGTGAGCCATGGCCACTGAGCCTGCGCGTCCGGAGCCTGTGCTCCACAACGGGAGAGGCCACAACAGTGAGAGGCCCGTGTATCGCAAAAAAAAAAAAAATCTCTGTTTCCAAATGATTCCTAGATTTCTTGCTCAGAAAATTGGGATAATCACTCTGTAATTAATCAAAATAGGAGAGAGAAAAAGGAAGAGATTAGTACATTTTTGGTGAAGATAAAGAGGTGTAATTTGAATTGTTTCTGAAGTTACCATGGAGTGTTAAATATTAAAATATGTTATTTGATATTTTAAATGAATGTAAAAACTGCTTTTATGACAGGCTAATATATGAGAAAGAACTTAGCACGCTTTCCTTATAGTGTTGTATGGTAGAGAGTGCAGGCAGGTGATGATGGGAAACCTGCATTTTAGTAGTTGTTATTTCACTGGAAAGCTAGTATTTGGGAAAGATATGTAACCTCTCTGGATTTTGCTGTCTTTATCTGTGAAATAAGGAGAACAGACTAGATTGCTCTATCTTCTATTGTAGTGTTACATAATGAATGCATTAAAATGATGTTTCCTAATGTAATGATGATCAAAATAATTATCTTCAAATTTGTGAGTAGGTTTGTTATTAACCAACTCATCATAGATAGCCTACAGTCAGTTTTAGATAAAATATATTAAAGTGTGGATATGAAAGAAACAGAGAGGGTTGGGGGTAGAGTGCTTTCTCTGGTTATATCTAGTTATTCAAACAGTTATTTATTTTTCTTTTTAATTCTAAATTCACAGAACAAAAGGGCATTTAATAGTCAAAATTTTGAAGCCATATATTTCTAGGCACTCCCTATTGATCTCACAAACTTCTTTTTTCCCCCAAATTGGATTTAATTTTTTTCTAAATAGGAAAAGGAGGATAAAAAAAGATGGATATGAGAAGAAAGGAGAGAGTGAGAGAACAAGGACAAAAAAAATATAAAGGTGAAGCAAAATCAACATTGGTTAGTTTGTTAATTTTGCTTTTGACAGGCAAAAAAAATTAATCACTGTGATAATAAATTATTACATCACATTTAAATCTCCTCTATATAAAATTTCCTACACCAATGGATTATTGTTGGACTAAATGTATTTTGTGTTTGAGCTGCTGAATTTATACTCTATTCTGCAATCCTACCACCCAGAGGGTGTTTAGTATAATTTCTGGCTGCATTTGTTCATGAAATATATTGCTTCTAATCCACAAGACTTAACTATTGATGATTGCCAACTCCCCAGCTGAGAATTCTCCTTGTCAGATTTGCCACAATAGGTTAACTGGACATTTGAAGGAAAATAAACTAAGGACTATTACTGAGCAACAGTATTTTCTTTCTTTTTTTCTAATCAGTTTATCTCATTTCTCTCTATGATTCTTCATCATATCCTAGAGTTACTTATTAACATTTATACTGAGATTTAATAAGTAAAAAGAAAGTTCTCATAATAGGTTAAAGTATGCAATTGAGCTAAATTCTTTATGTTGGGCTTTGCTCAAAAAATGGATAAACATTAGATTTGATTTAATTATTTTCAAAGTGTACATTAATGATATTTACTGAGCTTTTTACAAGTGGCCCAAGTTACTCCCTCATATTTTGTTTGATGATAACCAGAATGATTTTAGAAAAACAATTTTCACATAACAGATCCTGTGCAGATCTTCTCTTGCTTTTCACAATCATGGTTAGGATACACCCAACTGGCAGTGAGTATTGGCAGCATGATAAAGTGGAAAATTATTTTTTGAATTTTAAGATTTTTTTTTGTTTATACTTGCTTTTCATCTAGGCTAACTTTTTTCAGAATTTAAAAATATAGTCTATGAATTGGCCTGATATTTCATCTACTAACAACTTCAGTTTCTTTGCCTAACAAAGGCAATCAAAGATTAAAATGACGCACATTGTAAAAATCATGCTGATTTCACTATAGAATGTATTTCGATTTTTATATATCGCCACCATTTCTTTAAATGTTGTGGGCATTCATTCATAATTCATAAATAATGACGCCCCTTGGTCCTCCATCTTCCATTCACTCTAGTCTGTCATTCAGATTAATTGTAAATAGAATTGGTGATGATATTATCAAAGATTTTACTTGCTTATAGGGATTGATAATTCCTCTGTGATCATCTTTTTGGAGGCTATTCAAAGCTTAATTATTAATCACATTGGCAGCTTAATCATATATAAGGCATTTTAAGATTTAAGTAAATAGACTTATCTTAGAGATGAACTTGAAAGCTGATTCACTCTCTGAAATAATATTAAACAGACCACATCATCTGTGTGCTACCTACTCATTTTACCACTTGCCACACTCACAGCATAATTAATAATTTTCACATAGTTATTATTTACCTGATTCATTGTGCAAGTAAACCTTAAGTCAAATTATAAAAATATAAAACAAAACAACAATAACATAAATTAGAAATGATACCAACAAGATCACATCAATGTAGGACATAAGCAGTTCCAAAACCACCAGAGAAGGTGAGTGAGCCATGATTGAAATACAGGATGGAAATGGTAGCTTTTACATCACATGATTGGAAGGTTGTAGTGGCGAGGGGTAGTTATTGAAAATCTCTCTGCTACCAACTAGTCAAGATGCCTAAAATTTCTCCATAAAGTTATTTATTTTAATTAAGACATTATGTCATCCATAGTCCACTGTATACTTTATTGCTTCTGGAATATAACAGCTATTAACACCTCAGCCTCAATTAATTTAGTTAATGGTTTACACAGGTATTTAGTAACTTTGCTTGATAGTCATTGTTTCCATGGTTGGATTGCCTTATTCTCCTGTATCCTAGACCACATGCTCTGTTTCATAGGGGACACAAACCAAGAGAAATTTCTGCAAGTATAATTACTTCTAGAAATTGAATTCCTGACATACAGACCTCCGTTTTTCTCCACTGGTAAACAGTGGAGTGGGCTGTGCTACTAGAAATACACTTTAAGCTTCTTTTAACCTCTTTTTCCTTTTATTTCTTTCTCTCTATTTCTTTCAACTGAAGAGCAATATTTGAGCCATGGACCATGTGGCGTCTATTTGGCTACAGAGGGTGACCCAATACAATTAGCTAAAAACTACAACTTTATAAAATAAAGTAAAATAACTGGCTCATTGACTCCATCACAAGGGGTGAATCATGCTAGTTGGGTTTATATTTTGGGGGTGGTGATGGTGCAGATGGCTGCATGTCCTCGAATAGTTGAATTTGAATTCTAGAAGGTGGAAAAATGAACCAGTGGAATATGAATGTCTTTTGAGAGTATATTTATTTTTCTTTCTTCTTTCTTTCTTTCTCTCTCTTTCTTTCCTTCTCTCTCTCTTTCTCTCTCCCTTTCTTTCTTTCTTTCTTTCTTTCTTTTCTTTTTTCCCTCTCTCCCTCTCTCCTTCCCTCCCTCCCTTTCTTTCTTTTTCTTTCATCTCTCTATCATATATCTATCATCTATCATTATCCATCTGTCTGTCCATCCATCTGTTTATCTATCTATCTATCATCTAGCTAACTATCTCTTAACTATTTAAAATAAGTTAAGATGTGATTTTACAGCATATGCATGCACTCTGTGAGTCTCACTATGTTATCCCAGTGTGGGGTGGCTGTGTTTTTCACAGGATCATTCCAGCCAAGAGATGTACAACCTTGTGTGATCACATGCTCAAAGCCCAGAGACCAGGGACCTCCACAAATTCTTTAGGTCCGGGTTTCTCAAGGTAGTTTACATTGTGCCACACATAGAAAATAATAAAATGTACTTGGCACAATGGGATAGACTGGATTGGGAACTTTCATTTATAAGAGGTTTGCAGAAAAGTCTCACTTCACTTTCTAATAAAATAAATACAGTTTTGAGAAATATATTAATATTTAACTTGCTGCGAGTTTTAAAATAAAATACTCCTAAAATTTTAATGAGAAAAATGTGCTTACATCAGGGATCATTGAAGTAGTTATTTATAATACCTGATGAAGATTTTTAATAATGATATCTTGAGAGTTTTCAAAGACACTGTTAACAACAAAAAAAGAAAAATCAAACATAGAAAACCAAAAAATGGGTTACAAAAGCAATTTTAATTTTCAAACAGATCTTTGAAATTATTTCAAAGTTTACACTTTTGAATTTTTATTCAAATAATCTAATAATAATAATTATTTTGCTTTCCCTGATAGGTGTCTCTAAAGACAGAGGCAGAAGCATCTAGTAAGTGTGAATTTAGCCATTCAGGTGAACTAGCTGGAGCTTTGTCTGTCTCCCCACTCTGACTGACAGCTCTTCATCCTGTACATCATGCTCCTCAAGCACCTGTGTTGCAGGAAGGGGGAACCCCTCCAGGGCCCAAGAGTGGGCTCTAACACTCAGAAATGAATTGTCCAAGGAGACAGGTACTGACAAAGCAAGAGACTTTACTAGGACGGGGCACTCAGGCAGAGAGCAGCAGGGTAAGGGAATCCTGGAGAACTGCTCTGCTACGTGGCTCACAGTCTCAGGTATTATAGTAATGGGGTTAGTTTCCAGGTTGTCTTGGCCAGTCATCTTGCTTGGCCCATATTTGGTCTGACTCAGAGTCCTCCCTGGTGGCAGGCACAGCTCTCAGCCAAGATGGATTCCAGTGTGAGGGTTTCTGGGAGATTAGGGAAGGACATGTCACTCCTCCCTCCTCCTTTTGGTCCCTCCTGAATTCTTCTGGTTATTTTTCAGTGGCAGTACCTCGTTCTTTATTGAGACCTCCTGTTATGAGACAACTCAGGCAAGTGGTTAATGCCTGGCCAAGGCAGGTGGTTTTGGTCAATAGTTCCCTAACACCTGGACCAGGGAACTGTCCAGAAACTCCACGGGGATGTTGTGCACTGATGAACAGAGGCACAAAATGATCCTGGCTGCTGAGGCAGACAGATCCCCTGCTGGGAAGTGTGCAGCACATCCCAGTGGAATAGATGTTGCTCATCCTTCTTCCTGACTGCTGGGACAGCTCGGAGTGCCCTCAGACCCCTATCAGCTAGGGCCATGCTGAAGAGCACCCAAGGAAGTCAATGTCTGAGGTTACACCTGTAACCCACTCTGCACAAACTTGAGGGCAATGTTTCACAGAAGAGGAATCTCTGTCTTATCAATAAACTCTCATGGGAAAACATACTCTGGATGAAAATCAACCAGAACATTGCTAACATGAGCTCTTATTTTTAAATGCCAGACGTGAGACATCTCTGAAAGAGCATTCTATCTAGGAGAAAGTGGGTACAAATTTTTCATTTAGTCTGGGGTCCAGGAGATTGTCAGTCACATTCCAGCTGACTTCAGAAACTGTTTAATCAAAGAGAGCTCCTGGAAAAAGGAGAAATTTTTTTGTAAATTAACAGCCAGAGTTTTGGCAATTTGGCTTTTATCAAGTGATATGAGGAGGAAGATTTTGGAGGTAAAACCATGTGTAGAAGAAATGAAGAGAAAGGAGTGTTGGAGAAAAGGGCATGTGAGGGTCACACTGGAAAATTCTTAGTCCTTCCAGGTTTCCTACAATTTCACTGTAAACATCTGAAAATCTATGTCTCAACTCTTCCCTTTTTAGCTCTCTTAAATCTATAATTCCAGATATCAGTTTTGGTGTACCATATAACCTGGCAAAAGAAGAGAAATAAGGAATAAAAAAGGGTGAAAAATTGAAAGACTGTGTTGCATGTTTTTGTTTCTGAAAGTAAAGTACACTGTTTCATTTTATCAGTTATTTCTATGATATCACCTTATTTAAAAATTTTTTTGTTTAGTCTTTTATTCTTCCTTCCTCTCAAACATAGTCTAAATGCTGTCTAAGAATTGCCTAAAGATAATTTGAGTTGGGTGAAATAGCATTAGAGTTAATGAAAATGATTCAGCCTTTTGAGTCATCTGACTCTAGTGTGAATTCCGTCTCCATCACTTTTAAAAATTTATTACTGGACAAGTTAAGAGTCAGCGTTCTCAGTTTGAAAATTGTTCTTATGGACCACCACCCTGCAGGTTAAAAAATAAGATGCCTAAAACACACAAGCATGGTGCTATTTCATAATAAGCATCCCCAAATACAGATTTATTCTCCCTTTTCTCTTCACCTCTCTTCTTATTCTTTGGCTTGGATGACATCTTACCCTGCACTAAGAAAAACACTAATCATGGATAATTGCTTTTTTAACACAATACTCTTGTCCTCAAAACATACTCATCCCTTTACCTTTACACTCTTTATCCTTTCTTGTCCTTGAACGTTTAGTAATATTCTGTAGTTTTTTCTTCTTTTTATTCTGAATGGATACAATTTATTTATTTATTTATTTGTACAAGAATGTTTACAACCTTTTTATTCATAATAACCCAAAACTGGAAATCATAAAAATGTCTGTTAACAGAAGACTGGGTAAATAAATGTGGTATAGTCGCACAATGGAATACTAGTCAGCAATAAAAATGAATGAATTGCTTATACGTGGAACAATGTGGATGAATCTTTTTTTTTTTCTGGAAATATGTTTATTTTGCCTTCACTTTAGGAGGATATTTTCACCAGCTATAGAACTCTAAACTGTCTGTTATCTCCTTTCAGCCTTTTAAAACTCTCATTCATCACTTGGCTTCCATCATTTCTGCTGAGAAGTTAGCTTTTAGTCTTATTGTTGCTCCTGAAAGTAATGCATTTTTTTTCTCTAATTGCTGTTATGATTTTCCTCTCTTGATTTGATGATGATGTACCAAAGTGTAGTATTTGTTGCCTTTATCCTGCTTGGGGTTCTAAGTAATTTTTGATTCTGTGACTCAAATTTCTTTACCCTTTTAGAAAATTCTTGGTTATTATCTCTTTCAATATTGCTTCTTCTACATTCTCTCTTTCTTCCCTTCTTGAACCCCTATTATGTTTGCTAGAATATCTTATATGATAAACCATGTCACATGTCTCTGACACTTCCATCCTTTTTGTTCTTTGTGCTTCAGTCAGGATATTTTCTACTGATCCCTCTGCAGCTCACCAGTCCTCTCTTCAGCTGTATCCAATCTGCTGTTAAACCCCATTTTTGAGTTCAAATTTTGTTTACTATTTTTCTTCAGTTCTAAAATTTCTGTTTGCTTTTTGAAAATAGTGATTCCAGTTCTCTACTAAAGTCTTCAATTTTTTTCATTTATTTTCTTGATCACATTAATTACAATTATTTTTAAATCTGTGTGTGATAACTGCAATGATCTGGGACTCGTGTGAATATATTTCTATTATGCTTTTTTCTTTTGGCTCTCTTTCCTGGATCCTGGTAATTTTGGATGGGATGCTCATCCCAGTGCCTGAAAGAGGGATCTGGATGAAGTTATTTTCCTCCAGAGAGGATTCACTCTAGGGCCAGCAGGCAGAATGGGTACAATTTATGTTTAATAGATAGAAAAACAAACTGCTTATGAGAATTAATTGGGAAGAAGAGATCCATTCATCTATTCACTTTTTGGTGATTTTATATATTAATCACCTACTACATTCTAGGCAATGTCCCAGTAGTTGGGACTAATCAGTGAACCTAACCCTGAATTTCTGAAATTTGCATTCTAGAAGGGGAGACAGACCATGAGCACATAAGTGTATAATATAATGTTATATAGTGATGAGTGGTATGGAGAAAACTGAATAAGGTAGAGAGTGACAAATTTGGAGAGGGCAGGTACTGTTATTGTAGAGAAAGCAGACTGGAAAGAGGTCTTTCCATGATATTTGAGCCTGGACATGATGAAGTAAGGAGTGAAACAGGTGAGTTAAATGCAGATAGGAGGCAAAAATGAATGAAAAACATTCTTTTTCCCCCTCTACCTACCTTAGATTCCTTGGCTGGGACCCGTGAAGCAAACTGATAGGAGAGAGATTAACAAGAGGAAAAAAAAATAGTGTTAATTACATACATATGCACTGGTATTCACAAAGAAAAATGTGGCTCAAGGCAGTGGTCAAATAATTAAGGCTTATATTCCATCTTAAGCTAAACAATGGAAAAGGGGTTTTGGTATTCTGGGCAGAGGAGGAAAGTTACAGGAAACTGATCAAGAAAAATGTGGTGAACAAGAGTTGTTTACTGAAGTTTGTTGTGCCGATTTAAGTCAGTGCCTTGCCATTAATAAGAGTTGTTGAGTCTCCCTCTTCTTAGTATGGGAGAGGGAGACACCTTTACAAATAGAAATTGTTCTTTATTTAAATAAAACTAGTGCCCTATATTTAGAGAATTTTCTGGTCTGCTTGTTCTAAATGGCCTTTAGCTCAAAATAATCCATATGCCAAAAAGGTATATTTTGAGGTGACATATTCTGGTATCCTTCATTGTAATATTTCATTGCAAAATAGTCCATCCAAGTTTTTTTGTATTTTGGTGGAGAATTCAGTATCTAAACCAATATCTAACCAATATCTAAATAGGTTAAATTCCATTATTTTCAAAAGGGTTTCTCCAAAATTATAAGCCAGCCTTATAAATCTTACTTTATTAATCCTAAATAAATATAAAAGTATTCTGAATAAGAAAACAGAAATCTAAAATAATTGCTGACATACCAGAAATCTCGAGAATGGCTGGGAAAAAAGCAGCAAGAGATTAGTCAGTAAAGTGCAAAAATTCCTCTCTAGGAGATAATATGATATATTTGAAGATGGAGTAGTCGACAATTTTTCTTATTTCTCACTTTATCTATCCCATCAGCTAGTACTGAAATGCCCTGAATATGTGAAAGCATCAATTCCTCCCAGATCTCTTTACATTGTTCAGCTCAGCAGGTATCTTTTCAAAGGTAAAATGTTCATAGTTGTCATTAACAATAGTGGAGATCTGTGACCATGGTGAGTGCTTCCTTTGTTCCCTCTGGAACTTTCTCTTACAGCTTTTTAATTCTCACTAGTAAAATTGAATCTATCTTTTCCAACTGTTCATCATTGGGTAATTGCATTCCTATTTGGGTAATTATCTCCTTAATGAGAAAGTTACAGTTCTTCTTGATTTCTGTCATATTTCTGAGAACCAATTTATTTAGTTCAGTAATAGTAAAGGTCAGCTACCTAGAAATATTTACCTTTTTTAACTCTTATATCAGTTTCAAACTAATTCATCTGATTTTTAACTAAACTAAATCTCTTCTTTCTAGAAACACTTGATACAATCATCCCTGATTTTATGCTTATAGTCTTTATTTTCAAATTCTGGGGAAACGTTCTTTGTGTAACAGGGAAGAGCTAAATCGGACTCCATGTTGGATCTGTTTCTTTGACTTTAACCTTTGCTTTTCATTGCTCTTGTTATTATAATCATACACAATGGTCTGCTTCAGGGAACCCTGCCCCTCTGCCTGAATGTTGAACTAAAGTGCCTTTGTTCAGCTCACAGGGAGACAATCTAACCCTGCCCACCTGTAAATGGCTGCAAGAAAGGAGAAATTAACACATCCCCTCACCGAGGCTCACCATTCCAGGAGATATTTTGCAAGACTGATGACCCTTTTTACTTTCCTTCCTCACCGCCTCTCCCTCTCTATTTTGCCTTTTTACTTTACTTCCCTCTCTGATTCTATAAAAGAAACTGGTATTCAGACCCCATAAGACGGTTATTTTGAGACTAGTCTGCCATCTTCTCGGTCTGCCGGCGTCCGAATAAAGTCATATTCCTTGTCTCAACACCTTGTCTCCGACTTTTTGGCCTGTTGTGCGGTAAGCAGAGCAAGCTTGGACTTGGTAACATTTGGATAGTAATCAAACAAATAATTTATGTATTTTGGTTCTAGGTTTTAAATAGTTAATTAGCATTTCTACTTAGTAACTTGGTAAATTTGGAGCTAGAAATTAGATGGAAAGCTATTGTGTTCTTGTGTTGTTTTACTTGCAATGGGGGTTGAGGACCTAATAATTTTTCAGACATGTGAGTTGTGAGGAACACAGAACAGAAACTTGTGTGTTCTCAGAATTTCAAAAATTTTTGTATAACTTTTCACCACATAAAATGTATTTGCATTAACTGTAAAAATGTTTATTATATAGTATAGTAATATATTTCTGATGATTGTGGTGTGTGCCCCTCTTTATCAGAGTAATTCATTAAAACAGTCAATTCCTTTTGAGATAAGATTTAAATTTTTTTACATATATATGACAACTAAAAAATGTTGCTTGCCACCTGGTTCTACAATAATGAAGTCACTAGACACTGCAGTCGATGACTTTCAACACACCCTGAAAGGAGTTTAGGGTGGTGATCAGGAATGAGGCAGTCTGTGCTCTGGGAAAACTGGCAGAGCAAACTTTTGGATAGATATTTTCAGGAGGAAATTTTATGAACTCAATTTCTTTTATATTCTCATACCTAGAAAAGCACCAAAATCATTAATGGAGACATCCTCTCCTCGTGATTAGTAGCGACCTTCGACTGAGATATGGGCCTGGTTGCACGCATCCCTTCTCCAAAATCCCACATATACTGATCTCCCCCCTTACCTTTTTGGAGCAGTTCCTCAGAGATATCTGAGTGGCTGTCTCTCAAGTCCCAAATAAAGCTAAACTCACAGCTCTCATGTTGCGCATTTTTTTCAGTCGACATATACAAAATATCTTTAAACATTTTTAAAGATGATGCAAACTAAAATACAAGTTTCAAATTTTAAATATCATCCAGGATAAATATTAACATTCAGATGTAAAGTATATGAGATCTTAATTTTTTTGCAACATAAAGTCATAAAAAACAACTTGCTATGCTATTTAAAGGACCATACATAATGTATATGTATAATGTATATCAGAGTCACAAAGACAGCAGTCTGAGTCCAATCATACCCATTTGTAGCATTGTGATCCTGGGCAAATTGTACTACTTCTCTGAGGTTTTGGTTTTGCATTTGTAAAACAGAGATTATAATATCTGTCTAATGGATGGCTGTAAGGATAAAATATGATAAATGTATGTAAGCTGAGTACAAAGACTGAGAAACAGTGAACATGCAGTAAATTATATTTTGTTCATTCATTTATTCAACAGATATTTATTTAGAATTTGTACCTCTTACTAGGTTTAGGAAAAAAATATTGAATATATGCATGACCATGACAAGTTCATGTAGGAGATGAAAGTGGGAAGGACTAGTGTAGGGTTCGAAATTGAAGTTTAAATATGGTGGTCATAGGAGCCTCACTAATAATGAAATGGAGCAGGACCCTATGGTCCTTGGCCCCTATGTCCTCAGCCTGCCTTTTGTCTGTGGAAGAACTTTAGCCAAAGCATAAGTTTAATCAGAGAAGTGAGAAAATACAGAAACGATGACAGACAAAGGAGACCACATAGTAATAGTTTAGTCATTAAACATAGTCAAGGACATTTAGTTCCTCCTCAAGGGCTATAGATAATATTCTGGGCCATATCCTGTGAGCTGTCTTGTAGATACTGAAACCTCCATCAAGTAGAAGAAGTTAACTACATGATGACCAGACTGTAACCATGATCTAAGCTGCCACTATTCCAAGAATTGGCCTCAAAGAAATGGGAACAAACCGACCCTGGAACTGAAGATTAACTGTACTTACAACGATCAAGATGACGCTGGTCAGACCACCGCATGACCAATTTCAAGATGACTGTCAGAGCTGACTGTGCTGTTTCTGCATGTAGCCCCCTCCCTCAGCCTATAAAAGCTCTTGCTCCCTGATTGTCAGTGGGGAGGGAGTCGGCCTTTGGACAGGTGTCCACTCTCCCCCTGGTTGTCAACATCCAAAATAAAGCAAACTTTCCTTTCCACCAACCTTGCTTTTTTATTGGCTTTTGAGCGGCCAGCAGCCAGACCCCACTTTTGGTTACAGTAAGATGAAATTTGAGCAAAGACTGGAGTGAGATGAGAATAGAAGTTATGAGAATATATGGGGGTGTGAAACTCAAGCAAAAGTAAAAGGAAATAAGTTCGAGGGTTTTGAGGTGAGAATGCACTCCACATATTTAAGGAGAAATAAGGAGGTCACTGGGTAGTGGGGACTGAGTGAGAGAAGAAAGCAGTAGAATCTAATGCTTACTGAACACTGACAATGTGTCAGAAATATTCTAGGTACTTTATATTTAACTCATTCAATCCTAGAAAAACCCCATTGATACAGGTATTATTACCACCATTATACAGAAGAGGATATGAGGAATACAGGGGTTAAATAACACCTGGAAAGTAAGGGGCCATAATTTGAACATAAGAAGTCAGGCTTCTGAGCCCATGCACTGAACCACTGCATAGTAGGAGATGGAAATAGGAAGGGGAGGGGAGGAAAGACCATATAAACATATAAGACTTTAATTTGAGATGAGAAGCCACTTAAAGATTTTGAGCAGAGGAGTGTCATGATTAGCCTGCACAGGATAACTCTGCCTACCTTGTTAAGAATGACTGTGGGGAAAGGGGCAGAATCAGGGAGAAAGTTAGGAAGCACTTGTAGTAGTAAAAGTGAGCAAGGGTGGTAGCTTAGACCAGAGTGAAGATGATAGTTAAAAAAAATGGTGAAAGAATATTTAGAATCTGTATATATTGTGAAATTAAAGCCAACTGTATTTGCTGAAAGAATAAATGTGTGGTATGATGTAGTGTTTTCAAAGATAACTCTGTTTTCTGTCTCAACAACTAGGAAGATAGAGTTGCCATTAATTGAGATGAAGGGCAATATCTAGGGAAGAAGGTGAAGAGGCTAGTTTTAAACATGTTATATTTCAGATCCCTATTAGACCTCTAAGGGAGAATGTTAAGTGCATTGTAAGATACACAAGTCTGGTTCTTTAACACATAGATAATATTTAAAGCCATGAAACTGGATGAGATTAATACAAGCAGCAGCATGGATCAAAAAATGCTAAGTCCAAGGGTACATCCAACTTTTAGCAGCAGGGAGATAAGGAGGAAGTAAGAATGAGAATGAGAAAGACTAGTGAAGTAGAAGGAAAACAAGAGAATTGTGATACCATGCATACCTAATGTAATGTTTCTAGGTAGAGTGATTGTGTTAAATGATGCTGAAAGGTCACATAAGATGAACACTGAAAATAAAAGCAGCCATTAGATTTAGCAAGATGAATACCATTTGTAATCCTGAGAATAGTAACTCTGGTGGAATGTTGGAGGCAAGCAAAGATGTATATATGTATGTATATTGAGAAAGAGGGAAAAAGAAAGAAAGACATTTATTGACCAATATTTCAAAAGCACTTTATAGTAATTATGAACATAAACAGTGTAACTATTGTCATATATGAAATCAAGAGGGATTCCTTTATTTTAAAGATGGTATATATAAATATACCATATCATATCCCATAAATATATAGCATATATATACCATAAATATATTTTTATGGTGATATGAATTATCCAATAAAAAGGGGGAATTGATAATGCAAGAGAGAAAGGAAAAATTCCTTACAAGATGGCCCTAGATAGGTGAAATCAGATGAGATCTAATGTACTCATGGATGAGTTTAGGTTACAATCGCAGAGAATTCATATGCAGTAGGAAATGAGAATATGAAGCTAATGTAGGGAGATGAGTAGATGTAGTACTGTGAGTGTGTCAGATTGATGTTCTGATGGTTTTTATTTACTCAGTGACATAAGAGGGAAAAAAAGGTTATAGGTACATAAAAAATGAGTCTAGAAAGTAAAAGCCTAAGAAAAATATTATAATTGCCAAACAGAATTAAAAAAACACTTGAGGTCAGTCAGTAGTCTTGAATTTGACGTAATAATTGTCTACATGGTTATATGTTTTTCTCCAGCTTTGTTCAGATAAAAGCACTGTTAACTTTTCACCAAAATTCCTTTCACAGTAATCAAGCTATGTTATGCAAATGTCCATCCTGCCTAGAGGTTTCTTTTTCACAGATTCCATTTTACCTAGGGAAGGTAAAAATGTGGCAAAATCTTACCTGGGAAAATGAGCAGAAGTGATATGGGAAACTCCTGCCTCACTTGTTTAAAAGAACATTATTAGACTACACATTCTCTCCAGATTACATGAAATGAGTCATGGTCATGCCTATTACCCAACTCTAATCAAGAAGGCAAGGATAATGCTATAACAGTGGTAAAGGAGAAAGGGAACCTAGGTCCCTGGTTGTCTGCATGGAGTCCAGAGTCCCTACTAAACTGGACAACTCATCTGGATATCCTTAGTTAAGAAAAAAATAAATTTCTATTTTATTTAGATCTTTATATTTTGGAGGTTTCATTGTCCAAAGAGTTTACTCGTTACCCTAGCTATCAGTCAAGTGAGGTTGCAAGCTAAAATAAGAGTTTAGTTTTAACCAGATTTGGAGTCTTGCTAAGACATTACAAGAAAACAAGGGTGAAAATATTGCTAAGAGTATATGCATGGGAAGACATAATGATTAACCATGATATTTAAGTTGTGTAAGAGGGAAGTAAGGACATCAGCGAGGGAGAGTGAATGGTAATAGAAGCAAGTGATATAGGGTCAAAGCATTGTGGGAGTGAAGTTTCAGAGACAGAGAGTCTAGGGAGAGAGGAGATGGTGGTAGAGAATGGAATAGTTGAAATTTAAATTTTGGAAAGTTGCAATTATTTGTAATGACAAGGTTTAGATCACGAGCTTGGTGTTACTTAAATTGATGTAGATTGAATGATAAGAAAAACAGAGAGACAAGACTATAAGAATGAGGATAAGTCTAGACATTGAAAAAAGCTAGAATTACAACTGACCAAAGCAGTGGCAGAGACAGTGACATTAAGCCAGGAGATACATTTTCAAAGAATAAAGAGTGACCCAGGGATTGCTTAATGATTTCAAAATGAGGGAGTAATTATTATTGTATTTTGTGTTTCAGCTTAACCCCAATTAACTTAATCATTTCAAACTTCACAACCATGGTATTCTTGATAATACATCTTTGACTTCATCCAGAAGCCAAGTGTTAAGGATATTCCATAACAGAGGGTTAGGCTGCACTTGTTCATATTATTACAGCTATGAATTTTTGAGATGCTGCAACTTGCTGAAATAATGAACATTTATTTTTCTAGCTAGTGTTCTGAGGTGGTTTTACTTTTTTATTTATTTATTTTATTTCGTTTATTTATCTTTTGCCGAAAGCAAATGCCACAGTCAGCAAGCTAAAGGGAACCGTTTGTATCACAGCAGGAAACAGAGGACGAGATAACAAAAAAAAGTGAAAGCCAACTACAACTTCCTTCCCTCTGATCATTCTCCTTTCATAACTAGAGTTCAGTAATTAAAGAGAGCCTGGCTTATTTATTGGATGTCTTGAAAAAGCAATTCAACAAAAAAAAATATTCTAGCTTAAGAAAAATAATGGATTTTATTTAATTTAAAATATCAGGTACTTGAAACAACATTGCAACTGAATAATTTTACAGAACTATGGAGCATCCATTTTTATGACAATTTTCTGGTAACTGTTTTTCAGAAAAATGCTAGCACCTTTATGATTGAAAAATGTTTGCATTATTTTTTACCTCCAAAGCATCGAAAGTAGCAAAGGGTCTGATTTTCCTCCTGAGACCTGGGGACAATCCCATAATATATTCAAAGAGGGAATATTTGAAATGTGACTGTGGATTTGGTTTGAGGGAAAGTCTGGAAATTAACAAGTCTTAGATAAATTTAAATACACATGTTTGGGGGTGCAGATAGTGTGGATGGTTCTTCCAATCCTTTTTTTTCTCTAAGGAATCGTTTTGCATTAGACAGTACTCTCTCAAATTATCTTATGGTGGAATTCCTGGCCTTCCTAGCATCTCCCCTTCTGAAGTCTAAAATGGGATTCCCAGTTTAGTGTTATGACGTATCTAAGAACAACGCTAGAAATTTTAGGTTTTGTACAGAACAAACAGATAATTTGAAGAGAGAAATGGGTAATTTATGTATTTCTTGAACAAATAAGTAGAAATGCAGTCAGAGAGGAAGAAGCAGACAGTAAATATGCATCTTTAGGGAAAGTAGACCTACATGAAGCTAAATATCCAAAGCAGTCCACAGTTCTTAGTTTAAAATTATAGGAATAGAAAGAGATTATTGAGACTGTTCACAGTAAAGGAAGAAGATACTGGTATGGTTACATAATGGAATGATGAATAAGAGGTTTGTTTGTTGGAAAGTACAATCAGCTATCAAATAACATATATACAGCAAAAGTTAAGATGATTGATAATATATAGCAAATGAAAGCTCTTTATAATCTAACAAGCCCCCATCCTTAGAATTAAACTGAGTTAACAGACTGGTGTATATTAATCTAAAATTGAACTTGAAAACTATAATCTAACTTAAATAAGTTAATACGTATAAAATGTGTCACATAAATGAGCATAACAATAAAATTAACACCTGTAGACTCACAAATCAAAGGAACAATTATGCAAACTTATAAAGTTCCATGTGTTAAGAAAGAGTAAATGGGCTCCAAATGGAGTCACTGTACTAAACCCACATCATCAAACTGAGAATTAATACCTAAATTAATTACAATTTCAAGCTTTCCCAGGAGTAGAACCTTAAACCAGTCAATGCAGAATTACCTGGTTACCATTAGTGAGGTAACCTGCCTGATAGTCCCCTGCCTTCACCCAAAGGAAGGTGACCTTGCCTAATATAATCCACTCTTTGCTAGTAATTTCCTTGTCCTTTTTCCTTTATATAGCTTCTTGGAGCTCCTTTCTATTTGTTAGATGGAATGCTGCCCAATTCATAAATCATTGAATAAAGCCAATTAGATTGATAAATATATTCAGTTAAATTTTGTTTTTTAACACCTGCCTGTCCCCTGATGGCCTTAACTCTTCTCCAAAGGCAACACTGAATACTGATTTAAGCTTATTTTTTAAATCATTCTCTTGGGGTTTTTTTGTTTCTTCTGTTTTGCTTTGTTTTACATTTTTACCAGGTATATATGTATCTATAAACAATATATAGTTTCTGTTTGTTTTCCTGAGACTTGCTTTTTTAACTCATTCATATTCTAATAGTCATCTATCATGTGTGTAGCTGCTGTTCCTTCATTCTAACTATCACAGAATTTTCAATTTTTTGAATATACCACAATTTATTTACCCATTCTTTTGTTCTGTAAGCAGATAGGGTAGAGAGTCCCTGGAGAAAGAGAAGCAGGCATGGCTTTATGACCTAAGAGACACCAATTTTGACCTAAGCCATTTTGTGATCTAAGCCTGGCTACAGTGCTTACCCTTGAACAGGTTTCAGTAATTGCTGATCTTAAGGGAACAAAAGAATGCAAGAACAAATGACTGTTATCAGGCAAGAGAAGTAACAATAACAAAGATAATATATCAGTTGTAAAGACTCCCTATTCTGTTTCAATGGTAAAGATTAGCCTGAAGCTCTCAACCACCAGATCACTTGGAACCTAAAGACTGATGATGTTGACCTTTTTTGACCCTGGTGATTTCAATCAACTGAAGCTTGGACTCTGTCAAGTTTTGCCCAAATTCTATGACAGCACTCATGCCTCTTCATGAATATGCATGTACCCTTAGCTTAAAAATAACCCAATTTTGGGCTTCCCTGGTGGTGTAGTTGTTGAGAATCCGCCTGCCTGTGCAGGAGTCACTGGTTCGATCCCTGGTCTGGGAAGATCCCGTATGCCGCGGAGCAGCTAGGCCTGTGTGCCACAACTACTGAGCCTGCGCTCTAGAGCCCACGAGCCACAACTACTGAGCCCACATGCCACAACTACTGAGCCCACATGCCACAACTACTGAAGCCCACGTGCCTAGAGCCCATGCTCCCCAACAAGAGAAGCCACCACAGTGAGAAGCCCATGAGCCTCAATGAAGAGTAGCCCCCACTCGCCACCACCAGAGAAAAGCCTGCGCACAGCAACAAAGACTCAATGCAGCCAGAAACAATAAATAAATAAAATAAAATAAATTTATAAAAAAATAAAAATAAAAAAATAACCCAATTTTGCTACGGGGAAACACAGCTCCGGGAAAGATCCCTTACTTGCTGCAAGTAATAAAGCCTTCCTTATCCCATTCCTTGCCTAGGCTGTGTCTTTTGGGTCAACATCCACCAAGGGGCTGACACTCAGTGGGACCCCATGGGGCTCCTGGGAATGAAAGCCTTTCTGTGTCCTCCATATACTTGACCTTCCCTGAGTTCCAAAGGGCAGGTTTGAACAGTTGTTGATCAGGGAAGGGAGGGGATCCAGAGACAAGTGAGGAGCAGTCAAAAAATAATAGTGCAGTCTTGGTGCCGGGTTCTGGTTCCACCTCAATGAATACACATAACAATATCTTTGAGCTCTTCTACAGAACTAAAACTCCCAACAAATGCAAGATGTTAACTACTTGATGAAGTATTTTTCATTCCAGAGGAGATCACAGTTTGATAACATTGAGAATCAGAGAAGCTCATGAGGAGACCACCTGAGGCCAGATCAAAGCAGTGCAGGCCCTGAACACAACCTGATCCTTATCAGCAAGCCTGACCTTGAACCATTGCTATAAAACTCTCATCAAATCTCCCAGGTTGGGACATGTAGTTTTTGATGCACAAGCCTGCTCTGTCCCCCTTTGACTGGCAAAGCAATAAAGCTATTATTTTCTACTTCACCCAAAACTCTGTCTCTGAGATTCAATTTAACAGCAGTGCACAGAGAGTTTTCAGCATCAGGGTGAGCCTAGTTTTCAGGTAACATTTGGACATTTGGGTTAGATTTTTATTTGTTTTGCTATTACAATCTCATTCATTATTGTGTTTGCCTTCTGGTGTCCATGTGCAAGAGTCTCTAAAGTGTATACCTTCAATCAAGTGGATTGATAGGTTATATGATCTGGAATATAGAACTTTACAAAAGATACCAAGTAATTTTGTAAATTGTTTTTAATAATTTCACTTCTACCAGTACTGATATCACCATGGCCATTATATCACATATTTGAAAACATCTGGTATTATTAGAAATTTAAAAAATTTTACCAATCTATTGGATTTTAAATTGTCTCATTGTAGTTTTAATTTAAAATATAAAATATATTCTGTCATCAATGTTGATTCCCCTTCTCTATAATGGTTACTGTCATTGCATTCTTTTTATTGGCTTGATTATTATCTTTTTCTTAGAAATTTTAGGAGTAATTTCTCAATTCCAATCCTTCAGAAAATGTATGGAAAGTATTTTTTCCAGTGTGTGATTTATGTTTTAATTTGGAATCCAAATACATAGCGTAATGATGTCTATGTTTAAATAAATAAAAATGGCTATTAAAAATTTACTAGTGGGCTTCCCCAGTGGCACAGTGGTTGAGAGTCTGCCTGCCGATGCAGGGGACACGGATTCATGCCCCGGTCCGGGGAGATCCCACATGCTGCGGAGCGGCTGGGCCCGTGAGCCATGGCCGCTGAGCCTGTGCGTCCGGAGCCTGTGTTCCTCAATGGGAGAGGCCACAACAGTGAGAGGCCCACGTAACGCAAAAAAAAAAAAAAAAAAATTTACTAGTAACAGGAGACATAAAAATGGGGCAAAATTTAAAAATCAAAAACAAAAACTATACTCAAATCCTTAAAAAGAAAAATAAAATAAAATAATTTAAATTACTTATTTGAATGCTAAACCACGGTGTAAATCCACATTAAAAAAAATTGATAAACAAGTTATTCAATCTAAAGAAAGTACATAGAGTATAGTACAGAGATGAGGCATAACACACAGAACATGAAACATGAACAGCTAAAAAATTTCAACCTAAAAATAATTAGGGTTTCAGAGGAAAGAAAATAGCATAGTGAGGAGGTAATATTCAAAGGGACAGTGGCTGAGACTTTTCTAAAATTAAAGGAATGAATCCTTAAAAATCTGGAATCTTTTGTTATAATGTTAGAATGGTTAACCCTTTTGCTGAGAGATCTTGATAACATTATAAAGTGCTGAAGAAGCATGAAGAACCACATGATTTTAGAACTGTGTGGGACCTTAGAAATTAAAGAGCTCCAAACCCTCATTGTATCAGTGACTGTTATATATATCAAACAACCAGGTCCGTTCACTACAGGCATGTAGAGCAAGGAATGCATAACTTCAGGAGTTTCCATTCACATTGACTTCAGTGATGTGAACTGCATTGGCTAGCCAATGCATTGGCTCATCAGTCACTAGGAATGCCCAAGGTCATTAAAACATAGCCAGAGATATAACTCATGTTGCTATTTCATTCTCGTAAAACAACATTGTCTTCTCAAAGACCATAAGTATTAACCAGATATAGCTGTTAAAACACCCACACACAGATTGAAATCTTACACTTGGTGTGACACGAAATAATTTTGAAAGAAAAGAATCATGATATGTCTTCATCCCGCTTACTCTTACCTTTGTCAGTTGAAGCCTTGTTTGAAACAGAGTTTTCACCATAGTTTTATTAAGCCTCTAGATCCTAGGTGGGAAAATTCAAGCTTATAAGTGGAAAACTATCAGTGCTATTGATTGGGTCATCTAGCCCCAGAGAATTACTAAATATGTTATTTCTCAGGTCTGTCTTCAGGACTTGTTCCATGGAAGTATCTTCTTTCCTTCAGAAAAGGAAGAAGTTCTGCTTGTTTCAGAGACATGATATTTTGTTGTTTTTTCAATAACTGAGAAATCAAAGTGATAAATTACTAACTCAAAAAAAGAAAAGTGAGTGAGAGAGAGAGCAATTTAATTTTGAAACTAGTAGAAGAGTTTAGAAAGGCATGGAGAAATGAACATTTTTCTTCTGACTTTGTCTGATATATTTCCTGATTGCTTTGTATAAGGTTTTGTATCTCTACTTTGCCATAGATCTTGTTCACAAGATAAAAAGATAAATCATTTTTTGTCTCCATTGTAGGTCCCTGTCATGCCTAAGTCCGCAAAGCTTATTAACCCTGATTTTTCTTCTCTAGATGTATAATAGACTATTATAGAAAAGGAGATATCAATTTTATGACTTAGGGCTCAGCTTTAGCCACTAAATAACAATGCTTTTGTTCACTTTTGGATGTTATTGATGGGAGACGTGGAGGAGCTCTTACCCTTGCTCTTAAGCTACTTACCTGCTTTTAATACCCTATGCAACTTGAATAACCTTAGCATTTTGTAAAGTCTTTATGACATACTTCTTTGTCACCCAACTTCCATATTAAAGTTCAAATTAAAGCTAGTTAAATAAGAAGGGAGGGCAGAGTTCCTTTATCCTTTGTACTCTGTACCTTTGAACTTGAAACCAAATGCAATTGCCTGGTGTCTGCTTGCTGTGAGGTAACCTCAAAGGCAAAGTCTTTCAAATGATTGGTTTTCCAGGTTACTTCTTAATGGTACTGCCTAACCTCTTACACCCATGCTGTATGGTTTTGTACAATTGGTTTAATGAGTATATCCTCTAATTGCCCCCCGAAGTGACTTTTCTTCTAGAACATTAAGGATTTTAAGAGGCTAGTCAAACTTTTGAACTAAAAATCTGTCCTTGAATTAAGAATGTGTGTATCCTGCTCTATATATTATTTATTCATTTCTAATAGGGCGATTCCTGATGGAAACCTTTGAAAAATTGTTTTCATTATTGAAGAGCAAAACGTTGTTTTTTTCTAGGTTGTAAGTGTGGTTTCTTTCTTCATTTCTTTATGTTATTTTGCCTTTATGATTCTCACTTCCTAGTTCTACAGAACAAACAAGCAGGCAGGCAGATAGTTAGGGAAAAATATTTACTCAGTACCCACTGAAAGCCTGGCACTGTCACTGGAAGGACTCAGGCAATAATCACATAAATTAATAAGAAGAATATTTAAAATGCTGGGAATGGCAACAAAGAAAATAAATAGAATAATAACAGCTGTGATGGGACTGAGGGGGCCTGAATTTGGGTAGGGAATTCACTGAAGTCTCTCTGAGAAAACTGACACTTAAACAAAATCCTAACTGATGAGAAAGAGGCAGCCATATAAGAATCTAAGAGGAAAAGAAGGAAAAAAGTAGAAGAAAAATCAAAGAGGTTCACATTATGCAATAACCTTGAAGACTGGCAAAGAATACGGGATTTCATTGGGAAATAATAAAAGGAATTAACAAAGAGGTGAGTCATATTTTAGAGGGTGTGACTACTTTCTAAAGAAAGGTGACTAATCTCTAAGAGAAACACAGCTGGACACTAGTTAAAGCAGTAAAGACAGATTTCATTCAGTAACTGGTGCAGTTGAATAAAGAAACTTCTGCAGTAAGAAAATTGAGCTCACCTCCAAACACAACAAAGACAACTGGGGATTGATAGCCAACAAGGCAAGCGAGAAAATCAGTGGATAGAAAATTACTAAGAGGAGACATCAAGAATAGGAAGATTCTTGCTGAACTGACCTAAGGAGATTCTCACCAAAGACAGGCCAAGGTCTTATACATCAAGGCGAGGGATGATGAACTTGATCAGATATCAAATACCAAGGGTGAGGGATTCTTGCCAAGTTGACTTAGCAAGATTCTTTGCTAAAACTTGCTTCAGTAGGCCAAGGACAGGGCTGAAGGATGAGACCTAGTCTAAAAGAGGGCTCAGAGGAGACTGTCTAATTTGGTCAAGAAGAGAGTCTCTGTCAAAATCTCTGGATAGAGAATGTATTTTAAGGGGGTTAAAGAGCAAAGGGAGAGAAACTTATTAGGAGACTATTATGTTAGTCTAGATGAGAGATAATAGTAGCTTTAGCAGAGAAAATGGGAAGAAATGGTTGTTTGGGGATATAATTTTTAAGGTAAACCTGGCTGAACCTACCATCACAAAGGAGTGACTCCAACGAGATCATGCAGCCTCCTCAGCTTTTAGGCTGAGCAACTGTGTGGAAATAGCATCAATTACAGGGATGATTTACAGAGGGATGGCAGGTGTGGGATGTGCAGGTCGATCAATAGTCCTCTTGGGGCAGATAATGTTGGAGATACTGTCCAAAAACTCAATTAAAGTTCAGTTTGTAGCTGAAGGGTTAGAGCAGGGCTGAGGATGCCTAGAGGAGCCTTCAACAGAGATGGGTTGAAAGCCATGGAACTAGATGGAATCAATTGAGCAACGAACAGAAGGTGATGCAGTTTGCACTTTGCTCATTAAGAATCAAGAAAGTACTTGGAAGCCCCCATAATAAATATTCTGACATAATCACCATGTAGGGAATATATATAGAATGATGTAATAGGCTGGTATATTCCATATGATTGTAAAGTGGTAAGTGGCCACTTCATATTTTTCCACAAGGGAGGAAGGAGCAGGGAACTAATACATTGAATATCTACTCTGTCATGACCTGTGATAAAAGTTTCTCATAACTGTCTCATTTAATTGTCTCCATGAAGTAGTTATCATTTTCATTTTTGAGAGGAGTAAACCAAGAAATGTGACCACTTTCTGATAACAACACTGCAGGGTCAGAATTCGAACCCACGTTTTTCTGGTTAAAAAGCTTGTGCAGAACTCATCTTTTAAAAATCTCTTGAATCTTATGCAGATGGGAATAAATTACTACTACCCCCAGCATATAAAATTTAAATGCTCAGAGTGATTTGTCCTCTCAATTATAAATAGCTAAAACAAAGATCCACAGGACAGAAAAGACTGGCTTTAAGCCGAGCCTTTAATTCCATTGAATTCCTCCAAGGCACTCTATCTTACCCCAGATTTCCTTGATGTGGCCAGAGAAGTTGGGAACATTGCATAGAATGTGATGTTGAAAAATGGAAAGTTTTACTATAGTTAAAGATCCCATCCTGTATACACATACATCCTTCCAAATTAATGAGGACTTTGGTTATTCAAAACAAAATGCCTGATTTCACTGTTTTGTGGCTCATTATGTTGCACATTAACGAGCTATCTATGGGCATTTGTTTTATCAGAGTTTGTGAGAAGTTGGCCAGCCACTGTGCTGTTATTCTGTATCTCAGCATCCTTTTCTCAGAGGTACATAACAGGACTGACATTTACTTTGGATTCATAATCAATTGATAGTTTATATAATTGATTTCTATTCCCTAGAACTGCTTTTCCTATTGAGAGTGTCTGACCTTGAGGTGTCTTCGTCATTCTACTCTAAGAGTCAGTAAACGTTTCTTCAAATAACACAGCTTGGGGGGTGTGTATGTGTGTGTGTGTGTGTGTGTGTGTATAAAGGGATGGGAAGCTAACTAAATACAACATCTAAATTTTTGTTTTTAACCCAATTCATTAGTTGCTTTGATTCTGGGTTAACACTGGGTGAGATCTTCATTTTGTACTTGAATTCTTAAACATTGTCACTATTTTTCTTCTTTTTTGGTGAGAAAATTTAAGTTCCATTCTCTTAGCAAATTTCAAATATATGATGTGTTATTAACTAATAATCATGTTTTACATTAGCTCCTCAGAACTTATTCATCTTATAAATGAAAGATTTTTGTTTTCATCAACCTCCCTATTTTCCCCACCCCACCCCATCACCACCTTTCTACTCTCTGCTTCTATAAGTTTGACTTTTTTCTTTTTTCTTTTTTTTTTTTAGATTCCATATATAAGTGATACCATGCAGTGTTTGTCTTTCTCACTATCCTTGACCCAGGTCACCAAACAGATAATAACTTGTTTTAAATAAGATAATTCACTTAAAGTATTTAGAAGAGTAGCTGGTGCATATTGAACACATGTGAAGACAATTAAATTGTGGGAGTGGGCCACATGAAAAATTGGGTACAGGGTTCAAGGCAGAGAGAACAGCAAGCATGAAAGCCCTAAGGCAGAAGGACACTTGGCTTTTTTTTTTTTTTTTTTATTTGGCTGTGACAGGTCTTAGTTGTGGTATGCAGGATCTTCAGTTGCAACATGCGGGATCTAGTTCCCTGACCAGGGATTGAAGCCAGGCCCCCTGCATTGGGAGCATGGAGTCTTAACCACTGGACCATTAGGGAAGTCCCCCAATAAAGGGATTTATTATCTTATATAACCAGAGTCCTAAATCAGGGCATCTCTGTAACTTGTAAAAGTAAGTGGCTCAACAATGTTATCAAGGATCCTGGTCCTTTCTATCTTGCTATCTACCAGTCCCAGCTTCTTTTTTCATCGTACTTATCACCATTTGAGACAATATGACATAGGGGTTAACGTAGACTGTGAAGCCAAACTGCCTGAATTTGAAACCTGGCTACCACTTTACTAGGTGTTGAGTTAAACTACTCAATCTCTCAGTTTCCGTATCTGTAAAATGGGGATGATTATTATAGTGTTACCTACCTCAGAGGGTTGACTTGAGGATTGAATGGGTTGCTGTGAGGATTAAATATGTAAAATGCTTAAGCAGCCTAAATGCTCATTGACAGAAGAATGGATAAAGAAGATGTGGCGCATATATACAATGGAATACTACTTGGCCAAAAAAAGGAACGAAATTGGGTCACCTTTAGAGACCTGGATGGACCTAGAGACTGTCATACAGAGTGAAGCAAGTCAGAAAGAGAAAAACAAATATCACATGTCAATGCATATATGTGGAATCTAGAAAAATGGTACAGATGAACCAGTTTGCAAGGCAGAAATAGAGACACAGATGCAGAGAACACCAAGGGTGGAAAACGGCGGTGGGGGAGGGTATGAACTGGTTGATTGGGATTGACACATATACACTAATATGCACAAAATAGGTAAGTAATAAGAACCTGCTGTATAAAAATAACAATAAATAAAAAGAAACTATAGATTTAGCAGGGCCTCCAAAAAACTAATAAATCTGTAAAATACTTGAAACAGCTACCCTAGTTCTATTTCATCCCTCAGGCTCAGCTGTATCCTGGAGACATTCTTTCTCCTTTTAATAAATTCCCCTTTCTCATTTAAACCCTTTATTTCTGGGGTTCTCCACGGAGCTCCCCGCCGTCATTTTGCTTTGGCGCCATCTGGCGCCCAAAAGGAAGTGATGCGCCTGCGCTCTCCATTCTCTGCCTTCGGTCTCTTCCCTTGATCGAATCTGGTACCTGTACCTTTAAGATGCTTGGTCAAGACTGAAGAATTCGGTGGCCGGTGCCAGACACTTGGCATTTTAAAGTAGCAGCATGAGGGAGAGTATGGCTGAGACAGATTTAGAGATAGGAGAGTAGAGATTATATTTGGAGTGTTATTCAGGGGCCAGATGATGTACAAATTTTAGTCCAGGGTAAAGACTTTGGGTTTTGCTCTAAGAGTGATAAGAAGTTCTAAATGAGATTGGAGGGTTTTGATCAGGGAAATGACAGAATTTGACTTGTAACTTTTTAAAGCAACTACTACTTAACTATTAACACAATTAATATATATATGTATACTGGATGCACACATACACATTTATCTATATATATACCTGATATACATAGGGCTCATATATTACTGATTTATATAAAATATATAAAGATATGTGAGTCTATATAATATGTAACATGTATAAATATACATGGTCATATATATATATATATAAATATATAAAACATATCTTATTCCATTTTGGGACGAACATTATGTATCAACTCTGAAGACATAGAAAATTGTCCTGAATTTCAAGACATTTACAACCTAAGCCAGCCATCAAGCAAGCAAGCAAGATCTATCTTTGAAACAGACAAGCATGTATGTACTTGGCTTATTTAACTTAGTTTTCTCTCTTAGTGATCTTGGGTCTATCACTCATAAATGGTATAATTTTGGATATAGTGTTTAGTGTCATTGAGGCTTTCTTTTCTATGAAATAACAAAAATAACAATAGCTATTTCATACAATAATAATATATTGGAAGGCAGGGGCTCCAAGGCACATTTGCCAAAGAAAAGACCACATGAGATCTTTGTGGGGGGAAAAAGCATACAAAATATACAAAGTAGCAATCCAGTGTGTGGAAAGGAGTTCAGTTATTATTAATAAAATATTTTGGAAATTAGTACATTTGAAAAAAAAAGGAAAGTGGGAAAGGAGAAAAAAAGGAAGTGAGGGAGGGAAATTAAGCCTATTTTATAAATATTTGCTAAATTTGCATTATAACTGTAGAGCAGTAATAACTGATAGTGAGTGCTTTCAAAGTGCCATACATTAAAGTATTTTATACATATTAAGTTCATCTTCAAAACATTTGTATGAGATAAGCAGTGTTTTTATTTGCACTTTACAGAAAGGAAAGTTAAGGCCTAGATTTTAGATAACTTGTCTCAGGTCACACTGTAAACGATCTTGGTGTAGCTCTGTAGCAACATGGCAATATTAACAAAGTTGTGCTGCATCCAGTTGCCAGCTCTGCTAATAACCCTCTGAGCCTCTGCTTCCTCTTCTTTAACATGGAGTTTTGATAAGGACCTCATAACTGCAAAGATGCTGGCCCAAGACATTCTGGTGTTCAAAAATTAGTAATTTTCTGTGCTCAGTTAATAATTCACCAAATATGATATATTGCCTAATATGTATTATACATTCAATATTTTGCTAGTTCTTACTCATTAAGCTTGTTTTTGAGTACCCTGCAGCTACATTTGGAATGAAAATTTATAATAAGTGGTAACACAAAAACAGTATATTTTCCAAAATAAAAACTATAATCTGAAAGAGGATGCAAGAAATCTAACCTCCTTCTCTCCCTGAGTCTGTAGTCATAGTTCCTGTGTCCAAGTTCCCACAAAATAATCTTATTTTTTTTAACTAACCCATTAAAGAGTACTTAATCATTTTATTTAAGATACATATAAAATTGCAATAGCTCATGCAACAAAATTTTCAACAGCATACATGAACTAAGTAGCATGATCTTAGATTCCAGTCTTTTCAATTCACATAATTTATTAGTTCCAAGGAACAATTTATTAAATGTGCGATTTAATGTTGTTTCATTTTATATCATTGTAACTCATTGGAGCTGAATGAATTCATTTAAATCAAAATAAACGTACTGATTTTTAACCAAAATGGTAAAGTGAGTTATGGGTGAGTAATAGAAAAAGGCAGTGGAGAGTGTTTGAGGATAGAGAATTTCCACCTCCAATTATTCACACCGTCACCTCACCTCTGTCATGAAGCTATTTTAGGTGCTCTTGACATTGTGGTTTTTCCTTGACATGAACTGCTGCTGTACTTTTTTTTTTTGTCATTTTGCAGGGACCTCAGGTTATCCACAGAATTCAGTACTTTCTGGGAATTTATTAGTAGATACATTCACCATGATTCTTATTTACATATATAATTAATGATTCTCTAGGGAAATGATGCCTTGCTTTTGAGAGGCATACATTTTGTTGGAAAACAATAGGCCAAGTTGATTTGTCAAAACTGTTAGGGCTGTTTACAAACTAATTTGAGAACAGTATGGAGGGTATTATTCTGGTTGTTCTCAGGCACATAACCCATGATTGAGTCCTAAGATGACTGTATAGGAAGTTTTTATTGGAAATAATTATTTTGCTATAAAGGCTTTTGGCATAATAGGAGCTCTATGTGTAAAGAGTTAATCATTTTGGTGCTGAACGTTCTTGTAAGAATGGAAGAGATTTGTGTAAGAGTAGTGATGGATCTAGACACTTGCATGTTCAATATTGCTGACGGGCAGTCAGAAAGCCAATATCAGCAGACTTACAAAGCCTACTAATTTGGCTTGGTTGTCATCAACAGGCACCAGCAGGAACAGTGTCCTCATTGGTCAGCAACATCAAAGTGACAGCTTTGATTTTAAAATAGGGCAAAGCTTTGGAAAATACCAATAACAGCTAAAGGTTTTCCATCTACACTGAACAAATAAGACTCTCTGGAAGATTTCCAAAACTTTTTACACCAATTTGGTGATGAATTGAATCCCTCCAGGAGATAGAAATAGAGCCAGTGAAGTACTATTTGTGACTATTATTGTTTATATTTAATCATAGAAATGAGTGGTCTGGAAAACACAGATCACTTAAGTGTACCCAAGGTCATCAAACTTGGTACCAAGTATATTTATTATGTAAATTGAAGTCCAGGAACCAAGAAATTGAAAACAGAAAATCACCTTACTTTCTAAATGAAGCAAAATCATCCATATAATAAAGTTTATTCAATGTTCAGGAAGATATAAAAACAAAGCCGACTTATAACAATTTAAAAATTGAAATATTAGCTATTCCAGTCATTAAAAAAATTTTCTCTATAATTTCCAAAATCAGGTTCATCTTTGGTTCACTGTCTCCATCTTTTCTTCACTCTGCCCTCTCCTAAGGCCTACTCATCTTTTTCTTATGTCTTCAAATTCATTTCCATCCTTTATCAAATCTCACCATTGGATCTCTCTCTGTATGTCTAAGGACACAGCAGAATTAATGTTTATAAAGCCCTGTCTAATGAAGTTCTTAAGCATGGGTTTTTAATTTCCTAACTTCTGTCATAAAAAGGAGGAGTTTTTGTTTCTTCTACTTTACATATAGAATTCCAGGCAATCTTATTTTGTATGATGACATAAAATGGAGAAAAACATAAATTTTGGAGATATGAAGATAATTTGTTGTTTAATTGTGTCTTTATCTAGAACAAGTTATTTAATATTTCTCTTAGTCCATTTCAGTGAAATGAGAATAAAATAACTTTTTAAACAGGTATTATGAAGAACAAAACAGGTGACAGGGAAAGCAGTAAACAAATGTTAATTCCAGTCTATTGCCCTTTCTTCCTCACTATACAAGTTTGTAAACTGAGGTCCAAAGGAGTTATATAACTTCCTCATGGTCATTATTTTTCTTCTTATTTTATGTACTTTAATTTTGTTTCACCAGCTTTGAATTTCCTGGCTTGACACAAAAGAAAAAATGTCTGGTGATTTTCTGGCTAGGTGAGGTCAATGTCCTGTACACCTCATCAAGATCTTAGATGTGTCCATGGAGTTAAGAAGCTATCGCAGGCCAAGTCATCCTAAAAATAAATTCCAGTCCAAAATTAGCTTTCAGGAAATAGTCCCAAACTATAGGGCTTTAAATATAAAGAAGACAAATCAACTAACTAAATGTGGGAAAAAGAGAAAGAAAAAAAATAAATTTATAAAATAAATCTGGAGTAATTTCTTTGTGGGAATAGAGAAGGTTTCACATGCTTTTACTCAGGTTTTCTGTTTACTACTTGGGCCGTACCCAGGGTCTTTGAAAGAAAGAATAAGTGTAAATGAACTAGGTAGAGTATAGTATTCTGGAAAGGAAAGAAGGAAAGAAAGAAGGAAGGAAGGGAGGGAGGGAGGGATGAAGGAAATTAATTTAATTAAGGTTATTTTGTAAAGAATTAGGATATTTTGAATTTGTAAATACAGGAAAATGTTTCAAACGTCATGACTTATCTCTGAATTACCTATAATTTTATTTATTTATTTATTTTTATTTTTTGGCTGAGCCACACGGCTTGTGGGATCTTAGTTTCCCGACCTGGTATCAAACCCATGCCCTCGGCGGTGAAAGTGCGGAGTCCTAACCACTGGACCACCAGGGAATTCCCTGTTTTTTTTTTTTTTTTCCTATCTATAATTTAAAATTTCTGTTTTCAACCAATTCATGAATCTCTAGAAAATTTAATAGACATATGTTCATTTGCATACCAGTTTGCACTCCTTACCACAATAATTTCTGATTTTTCTTCTGACAGTAAAAAAAAAAAGAAGAAAGAAAAAAAAAAAGAAAACGGGTCATCAGGCAATTTTTTGGTTTTTTTACTTTCAGGAAATAGTACAGATGTAATTTACCACACACAAAATAATTCTTACAATATTTTCGAACAGTCATACCCCAAGCTAAAACTATTTTTCTTCTACAAAATTCTTTGAAATTTGTACATAATTTTTACTCCCTGGTAAGAGTGATAAATATTGCCTGACTTTTGGTCGAGATGGTGTAGGGGTGGGGTGGATCTGTAACAACCCTTTACATACCCCTAGAAAGTATACGCAAAGAACAGCTATATTTTCAGCTATTGTGAAACCTTGTGGCAATCCTATAACCAGACGTATAAGAAAACCTTGGGCCTCATGTGGATAAGTTTTTTCATTGGGAAAAACAAGAAGAGTTGATGTGCATTCGAGAATGTTATGAAATCAAATTCATAAAACTTTAGAAGTTGCAAAATAAAACATTTTTTCTTTACATGCACAACAATAGTTTTTGTTTGTTTTCTTTAAGTTAAATCTGAATTGATTTAGAGGTGGATTACAAAAATGTCCAATTTACCTTAGGCTGTCAAAAATAGTGTAAGTAGTAAAACTCCGTGTCTGTATCTTTAGTGGGGAGTATGGTTAGAGATAAACCATGGCAGATAAAACTGAAGTAATTTCATGGTCTAGTTTAATTCTCCAACAAATGTGTGGACACAGAGAGTGCATCGCCCAAGGGCATCCCTCTGAATTAGGCTAGTGGTAAATCACAACATGGATTCAACCTTTCCCTTACTGGATACTTATAAACCGACAAAATCAGGTTAATGTGAACAACAAGGTCAACCACAAAAGGAAAGGACTTTCACAAAAGGGCAGCCTAAGGTAGATGGGTATTTAACGATAGCAAAAAATGGTTATTGGTCAGTGGCCCACATGTGCAACCTTCAGTTCCTTAATACATCTGGCAGACAGCCCTTTCTACCCACATCTTACCCTTTATTCCCAAAGCATTATCCATTGTCCTTAATTCCCTAAAAATGGCTTTACAAATAGCTATTTTAAAATGTTGCTATGTTAAATATCCTTTCTTACCCTTCAAAAAGAAAGATGAATTGTAAATATCATACTTTGTTAAACCTTGATTGTTGAATGATAATCATATGTTGAGTGTTTATTCTGGTATGAATCTGACAAGTATCTGAAGTAAAAAATATTTATCCAAATAGTCACAAAATTTATTTTTCCTCATAGAATAAAATGTGCAAGAAGCACACTCACTTAAAAAAAATAATATAGGATTCTGTAAAGAAGACTTCTGCTCTGTGTATGAAGCAGAAGAAGATTCAGGTTGCCTTATTGCTTAGTTTATTAATACTTTTAGAAGAATAATAATAGGATTTATTAAGTGCAAAGAAACTGTTTAAATCACGTGTAAAATTGGCACAGTAGATTTCTTTGCATAAAATTTAGAACTGTTTAATGTCCTGACCAGTGGCACTAATCAGGGTTGCTGGAAATCTTAGCTCTGATGGCTGGTAAGAATGTACCGAATGTCATGTCACCTTGCCTGCCTGCACTTCTCTCTTCCCACTCCTCCAGCTCCCTAGGAGGGAATCAGATAATTATAGATCTCAAAAAATATTCTGCTCAAAGCATTGTAGCAAGCTGGTCTAGGAGATTATGTATCTGAAGTTGTCAGTTCTGAGATTCTTCTATGGAATGACCCCAAGGAGCAAATATATTGTAATCACTCACTTTATACAAGAGGATACGTGAGGTTAAAGGTGGTGCTGAGCCTGCTGTTCTGTAGTTACACTAAAGCCCGCATAAGAAACAGCATGCTTGCACTGCACCATGTGCAAAGGAGGTTGGAGAAAATAAAAGATTTCTTGAAAGTGGGTAAAGTTTTACCAACGAAAACAGTTCTGGAAAACCTTTTGCTAGAATTCCCTACATGTAAGAACAAATATTACAGTTAGCACCCTCACTGAAAGATGTTTCTAATTTCAAAGAGCTCAAGAATGGTAAACTAAATGTAGAGGTGCATTTCTTTCATCAGTTCTCACAAATACAGAAAAGTAAAGAAAAAGAAGACAATGCAACTCAGCGAAATCCAGAAGGGGTCTCACAGCTAGGCAGCAGTGTCTCCCACCTCTGTAGTCACAATGTAAATATGCAGTTTTCAAAAGGTAGCCCAGGATGCATTCAGGTGCTTCTGCATGCATGGGTATATACATATATATGATTATAAGTATATTTTATTCTTAGATTTGCAGTAACTCTTACATAAATCTTTAAGAAAACATCAACGTTAAAAATAAAGAACTAAGAGCCTGGCTTGAGTTGGCCACAATTTACATAAATATTTTACAAACTTTGAAGATTTACCTCAATCATGACCTCAAACTCCCTTGCTATTCCAGATTGGGCTTCTCGGTAACTTAGTGAACCAAGGAAGGTATTTCTGCTGAATTGGGCAAATTCTGTGGTAGTTTTGTGATTTGAACAAATTTCTATTAACTTCTACAAAGAAATCACAAAACTGATTTTCATCTGTTAACTGAGACAGGATGTGAAAAATTCCCCAGAGAAAGGAAAGAAAGAAAGATTGTCGGTTACGAACATAACGCTGAAAATTATTCAGGATATTTAACATGGGATATAATTTAATCAGGCCCTCATGAAAGCTATGATGGCTCTAATACACATCATATGTTTCTTACACATTTTTGTATTGTATTCAATATCTTCCATTAAATCAGGGAAGAAAGGGATGAGTAGCACCAAGGATATTACTAGGTTGAAGCTGCAGTGTCCATACCACTTAAATGTTTCTTCAAGCAAGATTTCAATCCTCCCAAACCAATCTTCCAACACAAGTTTCATGAACATAAAGACACTTAATAAGTACCATTGAATGATGATTAACTTCCCAAATTACTGGCTAATTAATCTGCTGTGAATTTAATTGATGAATTCAGCCCTCCAAGTCAAAAGCTAGTAGGGCAGGCAGTCTTAAATTAGTTCTTCTTAAAAAACTGGAAAGCTAGAACTATCCTATTAATTCATCCTAAATATAACTGATTAGAGAAAAATATTTTGAAACCATACAGGTAATTTTGTCCTTTCATTTTTTTTAAAATGTATTTATTTGTTTATTTATTTTTGGCTGCGTTGGGTCTTCGTGGCTGCGCACGGGCTTTCTCTAGTTCTGGCGAGTGGGGGGCTACTCTTCATTGTGGTGCATGGGCTTCTCATTGCAGTGGCTTCTCTTGTTGTGGAGCACTGGCTCTAGGCATGCGGGCTTCAGTAGTTGTGGCTCGCGGGCTCTAGAGCGCAGGCTCAGTAGTTGTGGTGCACACCCTTTGTTGCTCCAAAGCATGTGGGATCTTCCTGGACCAGGGATCGAACCTGTGTTCTCTGCATTGGCAGGAGGATTCTTAACCACTACACCACCAGGGAAGCCCCTTTCATTTTCCTTTACTACTATATAGTGAAGGTGTCAGTTCATTCTCCTGTTAATGGAATCCTACATCAAAGCTTATCTTTAAGTAAGTACTATGGGCTTAGAGATTCAGGTTAAAAGTTTTACAATTTAGCAAAATATTTTTGAAATAAAAATCAGTTTAGCTGGAAGAGGTTGTGATGTGATCTGCTGGGAAATCAACATGAATAAACTAGTTGTCCAAAATTGCGCATATTTGGAAGGGCCAAAATACATCCTTAATAATATGTATCAGACTGAATTAATGGTTTGGTCTCTTGTTGGGAAAGTTATAATTAATAAAACACAAGTAACTATCATTTGTTGAGCATATCCTATGCCCCAGGCAATGCAATGCATATTATTTGAAATTTGTAAAACTCTTTGGATATTAGTGAAAATATTTTATAAGTGAAGAAATTGGACAACAGAGAAGTGAATTGCCCATGTTTATAGAACTATGGTTTAAAGCCAGATGTATGTAAAAGATCTGAGATTTTTATGCTCTTTCTTACTCCTTCAAAAGCAAAATAGAACATAACAAAACAAAATCAAGCAAAACAAATAAAAATTATAATATACACACACGCGCCTCTGCAAACACTACAGAAAGTTTATTTCTATAAGACTTTAGCTTCTGCCTTTCAATATGTTTATCTAAAATCAGCAAAATGTAACTGCTTTTAAGTTCTTTCACAGTTTTTTTTTGTCAGTGATATTGCTTCAGATTGTTAAACTAGGTGTTAGAAAAGCAGAGTCAAGAGTCTTAAGAAGAAATTCCTGGATGAAAATAGATTTCCTTTTAAATTTGGCTTCCTGAAGAACACATGGATTTGAGTGAAAAAAAAATCTGTTAATTATTGAAATCAATAAAAGATATAGAGAATAAATTGTCTTCTGTGTCCTAGATTTGGAAATTATTAAAGGTTCTCTTTTTTGGCTTGGAAATTGCTATGGCATCTTATTGCCAAACTATGAGCAAATTCAATTAGTTAAGAGTTTGGGAAAGAAATAGACTTTTTATTCCTAAGCATTCTTCAAAGAGCTTAACACACTGTCTGGTACATACTGTAAACATCTGACAAACCTTCACCTCCTTCCGTCCTAGAACTCCCTTACTATGTGAAATAGAGCTTCTCTCAAACTGACTGAACTGAGGAAGGTATTTCGACTTTGGGCAAATAGCGTGGTAGCTTTGTGAAATAACTTCCTAATTTTTAAGTTCACCTTTAGTATTTTATTGAACATTCTTTACTAAATATTTACCTTAAAAATGATGGTGGAGAGACCTTCAAGACGGCAGAGGAGTAAGACGTGGAGATCACCTTCGTCCCCACAAATACACCAAAAATACATCTACACATGGAACAACTCCTACAGAATACCTATTGAACGCTGGCAGAAGACCTCAGACTTCCCAAAAGGCAAGAAAGTCCCCACGTACCTGGGTAGGGCAAAATAAAAAAGGAAAAACAGAGACAAAAGAATTAGGGATGGGCCCTGCACCAGTGGGAGGGAGCTGTGAAGGAGGAAATGTTCCCACACACTAGGAAGCCCCTTCACTGGTGGAGATGGGGCGTGGTGGGGAAGAAACTTCCAATCCATGGAGGAGAGCGCAGCCACAGGGGTGAGGAGGGCAAAGCGGAGAGATTCCTGCACAGAGGATCAGTGCTGACCAGCACTCACCAGCCCGAGAGGCTTGTCTGCTCACCCGCTGGGGCGGGCGGGGTCTGGGAGCTGAAGCTCGGGTTTCGGAGGTCAGAGCCCAGGGAGAGGACTGGGGCTGGCTGCATGAACACAGCCTGAAGGGGCTAGTGCACCACAGCTAGCCGGGAGGGAGTCCAGGAAAATGTCTGCAACTGCCTAAGAGGCAAGAGACCATTGTATCGGGGTGCATGAGGAGAGCGGATTCAGAGCACCGCCTAAACAAGCTCCAGAGATGGGCGCAAGCTGTGGCTATCAGCGTGGACCCCAGAGACGGGCATGAAGTGCTAGGGCTCCTGCTGCTGCAGCCACCAAAAAGCCTGTGTGCAAGCACAGGGCACTATCCACACTCCCCTCCCGGGAGCCTGTGCAGGCTGCCACTGCCAGGGTCCCGTGATCCAGGGACAACTTCCCCAGGAGAACACATGGCATGCCTCAGGCTGTTGAAATGTCACGCTGGCCTCTGCCGCCTCAGGCTCACCCCACATTCTGTACCCCTCCCTCCCCCCGGTCTGAATGAGCCAGAGTCCCCTAGTCAATTGCTCCTTTAACCCCGTCCTGTCTGAGCAAAGAACAGATGCCCTCAGGAGACCTACACGCAGAGACGGGGCCAAATCCAAAGCTGAACCCCAGGAGCTGTGCGAGCAAAGAAGAGAAAGGGAAATTTCTCCCAGCAGCTTCAGGATCAGTGGATTAAATCTCCACAATCAACTTGATGGCCCTGCATCTCTGGAATACCTGAATAAGTAACAAATCATCCCAAAATTGAGGAGGTGGACTTTGGGAGCAACTGTAGACTTGGGGTTTCCTTTCTGCATCTAATTTCTTTCTGGTCTTATGTTTAATCTTTTTGTGAGTGTGTATGTGTATGCTTCTTTGTGTGATTTTGTCTGAATAGCTTTACTTTTACCATTTGTCCTAGGGTTCTGTCTGTCTGCTTTCTTTTTTCTTTTTTAGTATACATTTGAGCACTTGTCATTGGTGAATTTGTTTTTTGGTTAGGTTGCTCTCTTCTTTCTTTTTTTTTTCTTCTTATAATTTTTTTTAATTTTTTAAAATTTTAATAATTATTTTTAAATTTTTTATTTTAATAACTTTCCTTTATTTTTTCTTTGTTTCTTTTTCTCTCCCTTTTCATCTGAGCCATGTGGCTGACAGGGTCTTGGTGCTCTGGCCAGGTGTCAGGCCTCTGCCTCTGAAGGGGGAGGGCCAAGCTCAGGACCCTGGTCCACCAGAGAGCTCCCGGCTCCACGTAATATCAAACGGCGAAAGCTCTCCCAGAGATCTCCATCTCAAGGCTAAGAAACAGCTCCACTCAATGACCAGCAAGCTACAGTGCTCGACATCCTATGCCAAACAACTAACAAGACAGGAACACAACTCCACTCGTTAGCAGAGAGGCTGCCTAAAATCATAATAAGGTCACAGGCACCCCAAAACACACCACTGGACGTGGTACTGGCCACCAGGAAGACAAGATCCAGCCTCATCCACCAGAACACAGGCACTAGTCTTGTCCATCAGGAAGTCTACAGAACCCACTGAACCAACCTTAGCCACTGGGGACAGACACCAAAAACAGCGGGAGCTAAGAACCTGCAGCCTGCAAAAGGAGATCCCAAACGCAGTAAGTTAAGCAAAATGAGAAGACAGAGAAACACACAGCAGGTGAACGAGCAAGGTAAAAACCCACCAGACAAAACAAATAAAAAGGAAATAGGCAGACTACCTGAAAAAGAATTCAGAGTAATGATAGTAAAAATGATCCAAAATCTTGGAAATAGAATGGAGAAAATACAAGAAACATTTAACAAGACCTAGAAGAACTAAAGAGCAAACAAACAATGATGAAAAACACAATAAATGAAATTAAAAATTATCTGGAAGGAATCAAGAGCAGAAGAACAGATAAGTTACCTGGAAGATAAAATAGTGGAAATAACTACCACAGAGCAGAATAAAGAAAAAATAATGAAAACAATTGAGGACAGTCTCAGAGATCTCTGGGACAGCATTAAATATACCAACATTCAAATTATAGGGGTCCCAGAAGAAGAAGAGGAAAAGAAAAGGACTGAGAAAATATCTTAAGAGATTATACTTGAAAACTTACCTAATATGGGAAAGGAAATAGTCAAACAAGTCCAGAAAGCACAGAGAGTCCCATACAGGATAAATCCAAGGAGAAACACGCCAGGACACATATTAATCAAACTATCAAAAATCAAATACAAAGAAAAAATATTAAAAGCAGTAAGAGAAAAACAACAAATAACATACAAGGAATACCCATAAGGTTAACAGCTGATATTTCAGCAGAAGCTCTACAAGCTGGAAGGGAGTGGCAGGACATATTTAAAGTGATGAAAAGGAAAAACCCACAGCCAAGATTACTCTACCCAGCAAGGATCTCATTCAGATATGATGGAGAAATTAAGATCTTTACAGACAAGGAAAAGCTAAGAGAATTCAGCACCACCAAAACAGCTTTACAACAAATGCTAAAGGAACTCCTCTAGGCAGGAAACACAAAAGAAGGAAAAGACCTACAATAACAAACCAAAAACAGTTAAGAAAATGGTAATAGGAAGATACATATTGATAACTACCTTAAATGTAAATGGATTAAATGCTCCAAACAAAAGACATAGACTGGCTGAATGGATACAAAAACAAGACCCGAATATATGCTGTCTACAAGAGACCCACTTCAGACCTAGGGACACATACAGACTGAAAGTGAGGGGATGGAAAAATATATTCCATGCAAATGGAAATCAAAAGAAAGCTGGAGTAGCAATTCTCATATCAGACAAAACAGACTTTAAAATAAAGACTATTACAAGAGACAAAGAAGGACACTACATAATGATCAAGGGATCAATCCAAGAAGAAGATAGAACCATTGTAAATATTTATGTACCCAACATAGGAGCACCTCAAAACATAAGGCAAATGCTAACAGCCATAAAAGGGGAAATCAACAGTAACACAATAATAGTAGGAGAGTTTAACAACCCACTTTCACTAATGGATATATCAAACAAAATGAATATACATAAGGAAAAACAAGCTTTAAATGACACATCAAACAAGATGGACTTACTTGATATCTATAGGACAGTCCAACCAAAATCAATAGAATACACTTTCTTCTCAAGTGCTCATGGAACACTCTCCAGGATAGATCATATCTTGCGTCACAAATCTAGCCTTGGTAAATTTAAGAAAATTGAAATTGTATCAAGTACCTTTTCTGACCGCAAAGCTATAAGACTAGATATCAATTACAGGAAAAAAAATCTGTAAAAATACAAACACATGGAGACTAAACAATACAGTACTTCATAACCAAGAGATCACTGAAGAAATCAAAGAGGAAATCAAAAAACACCTAGAAACAAATGACAATGAAAGTACGATGACCCTAAACCTATGGGATGCAGGAAAAACAGTTATAAGAAGGAAGTTTATAGCAATACAATCCTACCTCAAGAAACAAGAAACATCTCAAATCAACAACCTAACCTTACATCTAAAGCAATTAGAGAAAGAAGAACAAAAAATCCCCAAAGTTAGCAGAAGGATAGAAACCATAAAGATCAGATCAGAAATACATGAGAAAGAAATGAAGGAAATGATAGCAAAGATCAATAAAACTAAAAGCTGGCTCTAAACAACATTGATAAACCATTAGCCAGACTCATCAAGAAAAAAAGGGAGAAGACTCAAATCAATAGAATTAGAAATGGAAAAGGAGAAGTAACTGACACTGCAGAAATACAAAGGATCATGAGAGATTACTACAAGCAACTCTATGCCAATAAAATGGACAACCTGGAAGAAATGGACAAATTCTTAAAAAAGCACAACCTTCTGAGACTGATCCAGGTGGAAAGAGAAAATATAAACAGACCAATTACAAGCACTGAAATTGAGACTGTGATTAAAAATCTTCCAACAAACAAAAGCTCAGGACAGATAGCTTCCTAGGCAAATTCTATCAAACGTTTAGAGAAGAGCTAACAGTATTCCTTCTCAGACTCTTCCAAAATATAGCAGAGGCAGGAATACTCCCAAACTCATTCTACAAGACCACCATCACCCTGATACCAAACCAGACAAAGATGTCACAAAGAAAGAAAACTACAGGCCAATATCACTGATGAACATAGATGCAAAAATCCTCAACAAAATTGTAGCAAACAGAATCCAACAGCACATTGAAAGGATCATACACCATGATCAAGTGGGGTTTATCCCAGGAATGCAAGAATTCTTCAATACAAATCTTCAAAACAAATTATACAAATTTGTTTTGAATTTTGAATTCAATACAAATTCTTTGTATTGAATTTGTATTTGTATTCTTCAAATACAAATTTGAAATTGTATTCTTCAAATACAAATTCTTCAAAAACAAATCAATTAATGTGATAAACCGTATTAACAAATTGAAGGAGAAAAAACATATAATCATCCCAATAGATGCAGAAAAAGCTTTCAACAAAATTCAACACCAATTTGTGATAAAAACCCTCCAGAAATTAAGCATAGAGTGACCTTACCTCAACATAATAAAGGCCATAAATGACAACAGCCAACATTGTTCTCAATGGTGAAAAACTGAATCCATTTTCTCTAATATCAGGAACAAGACAAGGTTGTCCACTCTCACTATTATTATTCAACATGGCTTCGGAAATTTTAGCCACAGAAATCAAAGAAGAAAAAGAAATAAAAGGAATCCAAATCAGAAAAGAAGAATTAAGCTGTCACTCTTTGCAGATGACATGATACTATGCATAGAGAATCGTAAAGATGTTACCAGAAAACTACTAGAGCTAATCAATGAATTTGGTAAAGTAGCAGGACACTAAATTAATGCACAGAAAACTCTTGCATTCCTCTACACTAATGATAAAAAATCTGAAAGAGAAATTAAGGAAACACTCCAATTTACCCTCAAAACAAAAAGAATAAAATACCTAGGAATAAACCTCCCTAAGGAGACAGAAGACCTGTATGCAGAAAACTATAAGACATTGATGAAAGAAATTAAAGATAATACAGACAGATGGGGAGATATACTATCTTCTTGGATTGGAAGAATCAACATTGTGAAAATGACTACACTACCCAAAGCAATCTACAGATTCAATGCAATCCCCATCAAACTACCAATGACATTTTTCACAGAACGAGAACAAAAAGTTTCACAATTTGTATGGAAACACAAAATACCCCAAATAACAAAAGCACTCTTGAGAAAGAAAAACTAAGCTGGAGGAATCAGGCTCCCAGACTTTAGACTGTATTACAAAGCTATAGTAATCAAGACAGTATGGTACTGGCACAAAAACACAAATATAGGTCAATGGAACAGGATAGAAAGCCCAGAGATAAACCCACGCACATATGGTCACCTTATTTTTGATAAAGAAGGCAAGAATATGCAATGGAGAAAAGACAGTCTCTTTGATAAGTGGTGCTGGGAAAACTGGACAGCTACATGTAAAAGAATGGAATTAGAACACTCCCTAACACCATACACAAAAATAAACTCAAAATTACTTAAAGACCTAAATGTAAGGCCAGACACTATAAAACCCTTAGGGGAAAACATAGGCAGAACACTCTATGACTTTAATCAGAGCAAGATCCTTTTTGACCCACCTTCTAGAGAAATGGAAATAAAAAGAAAAATAAACAAATGGAACCTAATGAAACTTAAAATGTTTTGCACAGCAAAGGAAACCATAAACAAGATGAAAAGACAACCCTCAGAATGGGAGAAAATATTTACAAATGAAGCAACTTACAAAGGATTAACCTCCAAACTTTACAAGCAGCACATGCAACTCAGTATCACAAAAACAAACAACCCGATCCAAAAATGGGCAGAAGACCTAAACAAACATTTCTCCAAAGAAGATATACAGATTGTCAACAAACACATGCAAGGATGCTCAACATCACTAACCATTAGAGAAATGCAAATCAAAACTACAATGAGATATCACCTCACACAGGTCAAAATGGCCATCATTAAAAAATCTACAAACAATAAATGATGGAGAGGCTGTGGAGAAAAAGGAACCCTCTTGCATTGTTGGTGGGAATGTAAATTGATACAGCCACTATGGAGAACAGTGTGGAGGTTCCTTAAAAAACTAAAAATAGAACTGCCATATGACCCAGCAATCCCACTACTAGGCATATACCTTGAGAAAACCATAATTCAAAAAGATACATGTACTACAGTGTTCATTGTAGCACTATTTACAATAGCCAGGACATGGAAGCAACCTTAGTGTCCATCGATAGATGAATGGATAAAGGAGATGTAGGACATATATACAATGGAATATTACTCAGCCATAAAAAGGAACAAAATTGAGTTATTTGTAGTGAGGTGGATGGACCTAGAGTCTGTCATACAGCGTGAAGTAAGTCAGAAAGAGAAAAACAAATACCATTTGCTAACACATATGTATGGAATCTAAAAAAAAAAAAAAATGGTTGTGAAGAACCTAAGGGCCAGAAAGAAATAGATGCCGATGTAGAGAATGGACTTGAGGACATGGGGAGGGGGAAGTGTAAGATGGGACGAGGTAAGAGAGTAGCATGGACATATATACACTACAAAATGTAAAATAGATAGCTAGTGTGAAGCAGCCACATAGCACAGGGAGATCAACTTGGTGTTTTGTGACCACCTAGAGGGGAGGGATAGGGACGGTGGGAGGGACACGCAAGAGGGAGGAGATATGGTGATATATGTATATTTACAGCTGATTCACTTTGTTATAAAGCAGCAACTAACACACCATTGTAAAGCAATTATATTCCAATAAAGATGTAAAAAAAAAATGATGGTGAATTCTATTCTATTGCCATATCATGAGTCAGAGCAGCCTGAACATGTCTTTATGATTGAGGAAGGATGGATTTAATAAGCTTTTCACTTATGCTATGCATGTTTGTAGATATTGGTGATACAAATATGAAAAAATGTACATCCAACACTGTTGGTTGTTGTCATCATCCACTTACCTGCTTTCTTTGCTGGGCTTCTCATTTGTAAGTCCAGGTTTCCTCTGTATAACTCAGGAAAGGTAACCCCTGTCCCTGGTCTATGCATAAACCATGCTTAACCTAAGTTTAAGCCAACCAGCATGGTTCCATTTTACGTACTGGAAATGAGTATTTGGCTCAGTTTTGGCTATATAACCTGAGGGGGATTCAGTAGGGAAAATTCTAGAACATTTTCATTTAAAAAAAAGCTAGAAATGAAAGAATAAAGGAAGCAAAGAAAGAAGGATGGAAAGAAGAAAAGAAGGAAGAAAGAAAGGAAAGGATGAGAGATGTCATCACTTCTTTTCAGTCAATGTGTGATACACAGTCACACCCCTATTTTGGAAATACTGAGGAACGTTTATATTTCTACACAATCCATCTAAAGTCTATAGTGATCCACTACCTTTAACAGTAAATAATCAGAAATTAGATGATAGATCAAATGATAATGACCACAGCTAGATTTAGTAAGTCTGCAGTTGTTTTGGTATCTATAGTCTTTAAAATATATGATTCTGATACTGATTTTTACAATGTGTGATCTATATAGTCACAGTAAATGCCTGTAGTTGAGCATGGTGTAGAACATGGTAATTTTATTTATTTAAATGTCTAAATAAGACTTTACAGCTAATCTTTTGTGGAGATATCAATCTATGAAGGAGCTACAGATCCCAAAAATCAATATAAAGTGAACTTGCAGTGGCATTAAGTAGCATCACTAAAAAAAAAAAAAAAATCCATGACTGCAATACAATTTTCCATCTTCGGAGATACAATTTATATAGGTAGGTGTTTGAAACACAATATTCCACATGAGATTTAATCAGTTTTAAATTCTTCAAGTCAACGAAAATCAGGAGGAAATAATAAATAGATGATTATCTCAAGTATTCAAAATGAAGTTAAATCACAAAGTCACTATTAAAAACATTTTTTCACTTTGATTTGTATACGTTACTTTGTAGATAAATACAGTCAACTTAAAGAAGCATGCTGAACACTTTCCCCAAATGATCATAAACTTAAAGGACTCTTAGCAGGCTGTGGGGCACCTCATATACTAAAGCTACTTCCTCTTATGACCACTTTTAAAGAGAAAAGAGTGTTTTATCAATAAATATTGAAATTGAACTTTAGAAAGATAGACAGGGCACATAAAAGTAGTTCTTGTTTCTCTGAAAGTGCCTAGAAATGAAAGAAGGCTTCTTTTTAAATCATAGTAGTTTAAAAAACAAGAAAGTATATTCTCAGAGAAAATTAAATAAATACTAGAAAATGGAAATTCCTTAAAGATACAAAGCAGGCAGATGTATTCAACTAAGAAAACAAATCTCAAGTACCTGTTGAAGAGTCAGGTATTTATTATTAGATATTATTTATCTATTAGGATGCTCCAGTTTCAAAAATGATGAATACCAAGAACAGTATAAGGACCTATGATAACCTTTACTGTGCTTGTTGAAGAATAGTACATGGCAGAATAGGGCTGGTTACGTTCCTCTTTGCTACCCAGCCTGTGCTCTGATTTCAATCACCAAGGTCTTTTCCCACAGATTAAAGCAACTAAGAAGTTGGGTTAAAGAGAATATGAGGTACCCATATTGCAAGCTTCTCAGCAGCCACAACAAAGGCTTCCATTGAAAACTCCTGGCAGCACTCTATTTCCATGAATCACTAGAAATAAATTCCTAACATCAAGAGCCACTCTTTTGTTTCCATCCCTTAATCTTGCATAAATTCTAATGGCCAGTTCTAAGCCAGGAGCATACATTGAAAGGGATTCTGTAAATATAGAATCCAGTTTATCTCAGTTACATTAGCACGTTTTTAAGACATTTCCCAAAGGGGCTTGAAAACGAAGAGCAAAGATTACACATTTTTGCCAAATTCTAGTTTGTTGTAAATAAATACGCATATAATATATTTTTCTTTTAAAATAAAAATGACTTATTTTGCTTCCTGAGGAAAATACTCTCACAACTTAGATTACCTAATTTATCAAATAGAAGCATTCCAATGAGAAAATAGATATTGCATTTTGCCATACATTAATACTGAGACATAAATAAGGAATAGCAATATGAGGTTTTAAAATAAGTATTCCCTATGCAATCATATCATGGACACATACAAAGTCAGATGGAAAGTAAATGACTCATAGATTGTATACTCTCTGTCACTATGGATTGTATACTCCCTGTCACTAATCTAGTGTTTAAGCCTAATAAAAAAAATGTATGGCATATATTCAGGTTTTCCTGAGTTTGTCCAAACTTGTTTACTACATTAGGAAAGGAAGCAGACTAAATAGATACACCAAACTCTAGATATTTTATTCAAGAGTAAAAAGACAGAAAACAAACACACACACATTCCACCCTGTGTTAGGCAGAATAATGGCTCCCTAAAAGATGTATATGTTCAAATTGCTGGAACCTGAATTAAGATTGCACATGGAATGAAGGTTGCTAATTAACTGACTTTACCTTGGAAAGATTATCCTGGGTCATCTGGGTAGGCCTAACGTAATCATAAAGTTCTTGCATAGTGGATGAGGGAGGCCGACGTGGAGGTTGGAGTCATGCAATGAGAAAAGACCTCGACCTGCTGTTGCTGGCTTTGAAGATGGAGAGAGAACAGCATGAGGTAAGCAGTGCCCAGGTCTTGGAGTTACACACATCTGGCTGAATACTGTGAAAAAGGTTAAGATGGAGGATGGTGGTCATACTTTTTGGGAGAACAATCAAGAATAGAGTCACAAAGCCTCAAAGCATGAAGTATACACAGGAGTGGTGAAAATATTATGTAAACTTTGATATAATTCAGAAATATATTATCTAGCCAGATAAAAATGTATCAGCAAAAAGGAAATAATTACATAAGACTTGATGCACTATATAAGGGTGGAAAATACATGGAGTCAACAAGATCTAGTTTCAAAGCCCATAACTGCCACTGACCAGCTGTGTATATATACATAATATATAACACATATAATAATAATATATATACACATATATAAAGAGAGGCACACTTATCATTTCAAGTACCAGATTAATGATCCATAAAATGGGTAAGGACACAATTTTATGATGAATATTGTGAAGATAAAGCAACGATATTACAAAAAGATGAGTACATTGCCTAAAACATAAAAAAAAAGTCTGTAAATATTAGCTACTGATGGCAACAAAATATTTAAGCTGTTATTGAGAAAAAAAAGTTAGATTTCATGAGGAAGTAATCTGTGAGGAAATTTAGGAAGAAAGAGAGAAGAATTAATTGATTAGAAGATGTGTAAGTAATGTATTCTTATTATTAATTCTGTAAATTGAAATAAATCGTTATCATATTTCATTAGAAATATAGCTGATGGATAAATCTATAAAAATATTGAATCACTACATTGTACACCTGAAACTAATATAACATTGTAAGTCAGCCATACTTCAATAAAAAAAGAAATATAGTCTATTTAATGAATAGTAGCACATGGTAATAAGTTAGTTTCTATTTGATGCCGTTCATTTTCTAATCTGATAAAAGATTTCTGCTAAATGTTACAGTAGTTAGGAAGGTCTTCACTAATGCAATAAAGAATTTTATAAAATAGAATCATAATCACCTAAAATGAGCATAATATAAATGTCCTGATGCAAATATTTTCCAAAATATAAAAAAATTCTGTCTTTGATAGTTGTTACAATAACATATTTCACAGATACTATTCTAAAAGAGACCCTTCAAAAAAGAAACAGGAGATGTGACACTCCTATAGTCATATAAATTTAGGGAACATTCTATAATATAACCCCTCTTGAAGAGCCACAGTGCTCAAACACATGAAACTTACTAAGGTTCTATGGAGTCCTGCTCTAGTAAAACTATTTAACTTTGTCTAGCATAGTCTTTAAAAAAAAATTCCATTATTCTACTACAAAAAAAAAATCATTTATGTAACACTTATGTAACATGCCATGGAACAATTCTTCCATGGAAAAATACTTTGCAGTATACAGACTTAGATTAAGATAAGATAATAAAACAAATCTGTTGTTTTTTTAAAATTCTTTGTTTTTAATGAATGATATTCCATGGAAGTTTCTGCAACAATGGAAATATTCTCTATCTGTGATATCCAATACAGTAGGCACAAAAAATTTGTTTAATTACTGTTGGTTGAAATAATTAAATACATAGTGATATTTAGGAATTATGGGCTTGTATAAACTGCAGAAAATGATACAATTTTCACATTTTAAAGGACTTAAAATGCCACTTAAACCAAACTTTTAACAAGTGCAAGTATTTGAGCTGTAATACAATATCATATTGTTATCAAACATAGCCATTTTGTATCAAAGACTCACTATCTCAGAAGTTGAGGAAATTCCTATCATTTTTGCAAAGCTATAATTCTTAGAATATTCTTCCTTATATTAGACTGAAATGTGATTTTCCATATACTACACACCTTGATAGGAGTTCAGAATAACAATAAATTACACACAGTGCAGCTTTTACATCAAACACTGAAACACAAACTGACACAGAGAATGAAAAGATTTATATAACTTAATCAAATCTCTTCAAGTTTAACATGAGACTTTGGAGTGAACTATTGTTATCTGCAAAAAATGATGTAACAGTCATAAGAAATGCAATATTCTATATATATGTATATTTATATATACTTCCCCAATCTTTAAATTAAATGTTAAACTCAACATCACCTGACCAAAGACAGTATAATTTATATGCAAAACATTTTGGCTCACTGTGAAACCAGTATAATTTACTCACACCAATAAAATTAATTGCTGAAAAGAAAGATTTATTATTCAGTCAATCCAATATATTATAAACACAAACCAATATACAGTGGCAATCAATTTATTATACTATATAAAGCATTTCATGTGGAAACCAATTTATAATAAACCAAAGACTTAGTGCCGACCACATTTTTAAAAAGCTTGATATAATTTTCACATAAATTCCATGCAAAAAATTAAAACTTGACTTTATAGATATCTCAGAGAGAAACACTACTCTTTTTCTGTGTGCCATCAGATTCCAAAATAGTCAAATATTTGTAAAAACTAGGTTTCTTTTTTTTTCCATTGTGAATATGAAAGAAAGGAATTATTAACGAAACAGAGGTAGATTCTCCTTTAAAAGCTTAGAATTCTTCAAATTTGGTAAGTAGTGGAACGCACTATGAAATAGCAGCTGCAGAAGCACATTTTTGCTGACTTCAATTTTATTTAAAGAAACAATTTAGCAGGACAAATTTTGCAAACACTAACACATTTCTCCAATTCACATTTTAGATTTGCTGTCGCCAAAGGAGCACTTGCCAAAGTAATAAAGCCTTTGTAACTTGAAATGGGTAGGTGTTTCTAAAATATTTCAATTTTTTTTATACATAACTCTGAGAGATATGGGTCAAAACAGATTTTAGGTATGCAAAGTAGACATTTAGAGGCAGTTACAACATCCTCTCTCATGCAATCCCATCTCTTCTGTCCTTTACACATGAATAATTATGTTCAGAGCTGTCTATGGATTAACCAGCACGGAAGAAGAAAATCAGGCAGGGAAATTTTAGGGGACAGCCTTCCAAATTCATTTCAATGTGATTCAACTAATTCAGATTTATTAAGGTGTGTCCATTTTACTGCTGATGAGACAAGTAAAAATAATAACCCTATACATCATGGTGGCAAGTCATTGACCCCAAGTATCTTTCAGGATTTCTTCTAAAATTAATGACAAGAGCAACTAGTCTAAAACCTGTGAGCCTAGATTATGTGGGACTAACTTTAATTTTAAGGTGCTCAATTAATACCCAATATGAGTTATATTTTAATATTAAAATTATTCAGGGCTTCCCCGGTGGCGCAGTGGTTGAGAGTCCACCTGCCAATGCGCGGAACACGGGTTCGTGCCCCGGCCCGGGAAGATCCCACATGCCGCGGAGCGGCTGGGCCCGTGAGCCATGGCCGCTGAGCCTGAGCGTCCGGAGCCTGTGCTCTGCAAGGGGTGAGGGCACAGCAGTGAGAGGCCTGCGTACCGCAAAAAAAAAAAAAACAAAAACAAAAAATTATTCATAATTCTAGGTAATCTGGTGACATGGGCAGATGCTTCCTTTTAAAGTGATAATTTATTTTATAAAAGTAAGCTTCTCACTGTTCCTTAATATTATGAAGGCTTGTTAAACCAATTAAACAAGGAGGACATTAGACTGAGGTTGCTCTAATGTCATAGTGACCTGCAGAAGAAAATTAAAATCTGATCTTGAAATTGCCTCAAGGTTACAAAATGAAACTTAAGTACAACCAATCACAAATATCCAACTAGGCTCTAAGCTACAGCCAATCAATAGTTTTCTTACCTTGCTTTTGCCTTTTTTTTATAAAAGTCTCTCCCCACTCCCCAACCCCACCCAGCTCCTGCCTGCAGAGCCCTCCTAACCACTTCCGCTTTGGTGCTGCCTAAAAGGAATGGATTTTGTTCAAATAAACTTAAAAATTTTAATCTGCTTCAGTTTATCTTTTAACAGGCTTTACTTTTATACTCTCAGTTTAAAATGTTTTCATACAGTTTCTCAGCCAGTCAAAATCCTGGTCACTTTTTGCTAGTATTGAATTTTATTTTCTTTCTCATGCCTACCATTTCTTATTATAAAATGACTGAATTTTAAGTTTGGAAATGATACCAAGAAGGACCCTGTGGGGTTCCTGGGCACAAAAACCTTTCTGTATCTCCCATTTCTTGATTACAGGATATAGCTAGTAACTTAAGGGTATAAACCTGAGTCAAGTTGCCCAGTTTTGAATCTTAACTCTACCAAGGACTTAGGCAAAGTACTTAATCTTCAAGTGCTTTGTTTTCTTCATTTATTAGCTGAAGATAATAAGATCTTAATAATTTAATAAGATTGAATGAGGAAAAAAGGTTATGTTAATAATATACTTATTACTTAGATGGCCATATAGTAAGAACTTTGTAAGAACTTACTAACTAAATAATATTTATGAAGTCTTTAAAATACTAGACTTTCAAGGCACATTTGCAAATATGTGCTTTTAGTGAAGTGAGCACCCCTTACTACATTCCAAATTCAAAGACTTCACTGATGGCCTTATTCCTAAATACAATATAATAGTTTGATTGGTCAGCCTGAAGAGGACATAACATGATGTGGAATCTGCTATTTAGTATTTGTTCTGAGGATATTTTAGAAGTCAAGGGATTGATATGGTATAGAATTAACTAAAAAGAAATACACGTGTTTATTGTTCCAGAGAGGTAAAACTAGATGAGCAATGGTTCTGTTACCAAGTCCAAGGTCATATTGCTCATTGCACAGTAGACCAACAAATTGAAAGATGGGCTGTTGGGGCAAGAAATAGTGACTTTATTTGGAAAGCCAGTAGACTCAGAAGATGATGGATTAGTGTCTCAAAGAAAGATCTTGCCCAGGTTTGGATGCTAGTTTCTTCTATAGAATGAAGAGGGAAAGGTGAGGAGGTCAAGTAAAAAAGGCAGTTAAGTTGTTACAAATATTTTCTGGTTCCAGCCAAAGTCTGGAGGGGATGTGTTAGTTTCTTCTTCCCTGCAACCATTCACAGAAGGTCCTGGTTAGGATGTTCCCTGTGAGCTTAAACAAAGATATTTTAGTTTAACATTCAAGCGTGGGAGGCAGGGTTCCCAGAGATGGGCCATTACTTATACTTTAAACTATAGGCAACAACACTCTAGTGATTAACTTGTAGCAAAAGCAATAGAATACAAAGATTAAAGTAAAATAAGTGAATCCAATATGGGTCAGATTTATTCTTCTCTGTTACAGTTCCAGGAACCGCTCATACTAAGATCAGCAGATACTCAAGTCCTTTATACAAAATGCAGTAGTAGAGTTGGGCATCCACATCCAGAGATATGAACCTAAGGATACAGAAGGTCTGCTGTACCTATAATGTTATTGTTAGAGAGTAAAACAAAAATAGAAAATAATTTCAGTATGATTAAGGATTACAGATGTTAGCTGCTATAAAAGAAGAAAAGGAAAGTAGGTTGAATGTGGAAATTAAGGTGTATTTGACCTCCTCCTTTCATTCTAAAATGCTTTGCTCTTTAGGTCTTGTCTGGGCTTTGTATGCTATAGAAGCTGAAGAAAATATTAACTGAAAATTACTAGTTGTGGTGCAATTTTATTCCCAAGTTAGATGATCTTGTTTCCTGAGAGTTTGAATTGGAAATCCATGATTTATGGATGTGACCTTCTCCAGCTGGACCCTAGAATAGTCTTCTTTGGGAATTCCAAATCAGGAGCAAAGAGCAATTTACAATGAGGCAAATTCCTCTCTCTGTGGAATGTAGCATTTTGGGAGTGATTTTTTACAACTTAGCTGTGCTTGTGACAGTCTTAAGAGTGCTTTACATACATGCATGTCTGCATATACAAACTTGGATTTATTTTATTATTAATTCCCCAGAATTAAATATTTATATACCAACTGAATAGAAATCCATAAGCAAATTATTTACATTATATCCCCCCCAAACTGTCCACATAAACAAATTGAAAATATTAATGTTTTAAAATCTAGCACAGAAATAATAGTTAATATTCCTAAGTCTATCTGATCAGTTGTTGATGGGTCATTGGAATACAGTTATTTCAGAGAGACAAACCATTATAAAATAGATTTCATGTCCATTAACTTTTAACTGGTATTTGTTATTAAGCAGGGGAGAAGAGTAAAAGAGTGAAAAGGAACTAATAGTTATTCAGCACCAAAATTCAGCTAACCACTAAAAGTTTTAAAAAGGGTCTGCCACTAATATTGTTTAATAAACATATCTGTATTTAAAATAACAGCAAACCCTTACTGAGAGCCTATTATGTGCCAGTGACTGTTCCAAATATTAACTCATCTAATGTGTACTAGTTTACTTAATGCTCATAATAACTCTAAGAACTAGATAAAAAAATGAGGCAGAGAAAAGCCAAGTAACTTGCCTAAGATCACACAGCTAGTAGTGGTAGAGTCAGGAATCATACCCAGGGTGTATGATCACACACTCTATGCCATTAACTCTTATATTGCCCTGCTTCACATTAACTCATATTTGTATATATATACTAGGTTCAGAAGGCAAAACAATTTATATTTTTGCCTTACTGAGTTTCTCTAGCCCCAGAAAAACTTTGTCATTATGTAAAAGAATTTTTCCTCAGAGATGAGAGCACATTTAGGTCATTTCAGATGTTTTCTTATCTACTTCAAAAAAATAAAAGATTATTTCAGCCAAGACATCGAAAAACCTGTGGACCTGAGTTGTTTTGAAAGTCAAGAAGGACAAAAGAGGCTGCTAGTCCTTGGGTAGCCATCATCTTACTAGGAAGATGGTGCTTTGAGATTCCTGTTGCAAGTGATGCAACTGGAAACGGATTCTTTAAAAAATAAGTCTAAAATTCAAAAAACTCTTTTAATTAAATGTGAATAACCTTAACAAAAAGTAACAATGAAAGTTTATTTACAAAAACTATTTTGTCATTTAATGAAGATGTGAGCAAGTTTGTGTTTGTTAGGTGGAGATGATCTAGTGAAGACTTATTTTTGTCCTTAAATATAAATGAAAAGCATACTAGTTTGCAAATTCTTCTAAGAAATGGATTACAGGGATGTGATGAAAAAGGAAATAAAGAAAACATATTTTAAGAGAATTTACATGCATTTTAAAATTTCTTTGATTTTTCTTTTTCTTTCTTTGATTTTCATTGTCATTGCCCATCATTGCAAGCCCCTATCTGCTATAAGTTAGTCAGAAAATTAGTTGAGTCATTCACAGTCCTTCCCTGACAGCACAGTGACATCTCACAGGAGTACGTTTTGACACACTCATTAGTAAGATCATAGTACATTTTTCCTTCAATTACATTTATATTTTTTATAAAATATAAATTATATTTATATTATTATACAGTTATATTTAGTTGGTGGCCTTGACAATTTTTCTGCAGAATTACTACTTTATTTAAATGAGAAAGAAAGATACCATTGATATGTATTTGCTTAAAATAATATGTATATAATATATAAAAATATGTTAATAAGATGTGTGCATAAGTAGAAAAAGTGCTTTCCCCAGGTTTTAATATTTTTAAAAGGCTGTTGAAATATTTTATTTTCTGATTTTGCGATTCAATAATCTTTTATATCTATCTCTGTATATAAGGCATATTGTAGCACTTTAAAACAGTCAGAAATATAAGAGTCTTAGTCTCCAAGATCTCCGAGTATGAATTAATTTATTATACTTAGCGGAGTTTAAAATATATTTTAAAAAGATTACAGAGTTTTTGGAACTTTCATAAAACATTTACTGACAGAAAAATTTACTACCCTAAAATCAAAGCTATTATTTAAATTTCTTCTTTTTCATCACCACAGTCATCATCATCATCATCATTTTTGTGTCAACAATCAACCATCACCAGCTCCATCTTTCATTACAGCTGCTTTTATTTACCAGCATTATATATGTCTTTCTCCAAACACTTACCTTCAGAAGCACCCATGTCCAAATGATTAATATTGGTTTTCCTCATCAAACGTTGCCTACTCCTTTTCTATTTTTTAAGAAATAGACTTTGATTCATTCCTCTTCTTCATATTCATCTCGTTTTCATTGCTTCTCCTTTTCATCCACTCCATTTTCTTCCACTCCCTCCTTCCTTCATTTCACAACAATTGTGACTGACAAAATCCGGCCAAGAACTTTAGGCTAGTAGGGGAGACAGATAAGTAAACAGGCTACAACTGTACAACCTGACAAATCTTCAGTAAGCACAGCTACTATGAGAATCTATAAAAGGAACCTGTGCCAGGCTTAAGACATCAGGATGTAACAAGAGAAAAGAATACATACATATCTTTTAAGCTGAATCTGCAAAGTTCATTATCAAAATTAGTGATAGGGGACTGAATCCAGATGCTTAGTTATAAATTCATTTAGAATATATTTCCGGAATTATCATGATGACATACCAGTCTCATCAGTTTGAAACTGACTTTTAGGTAGGTGCTAGTTGATCAGTTGACCAGTTCACCCTAAGGGTTATGTTGGAATCACAAAGTAGGTCATGATCCATAATCAGCAATAACTCCTGGAGAGTGTCATCATTAACAGTGACAGGTGAACTAATGACAAATAAGTCTCTCTAAATCTTTGCCTTCTTTTTGCACATCTCTGAAAGAAAATGAAATTGCTTGAAAAATTCAACGAACATGCTCTCCTATCACTAGGCACTCTTCAGTTAATATTGTGCTATGATGCAAAAGAATATGGAGTAGTAAATGTGAACCTTTATACTACATTAAATAATATTTTATGAACAGAAATAGAGCATATAATATCTGCCTCAAAGGGGAAGAACATGAGAATGTGGAATAAGATGTAATTTATTTTCTTAAAATGGCTCTTGTCTATTATATTTCAGTTCCATCTCTCTTTATAATAGATATTCTTATCAGACATTTATCTGCCATCACTTTCTGACATAATACACATCTTGTGATTTCCAGTTTTATCACACAATAAACTTTTTTTATGTCCTCAAAAATAACTAGTTAGAATTGACTAAAAATAATCCACAGTATTATCATAGATGTTTCAAGCTAGAATACTGATTCTTTGAACAGTAACTGGCTACAGAGAACAGATTTTGGAGGATTTTGAAGGATTCTATCAAAACATCCTCAAGGGGTTTTATAGCTTTTATTTATACTTAAATTACAAAGAGAATTTGTTAAGGTCATTGCATGAAAACAAAAACAAGACAAAAAAAAACCAGTTTCCCTTTATATTTCAGCATATTTTGGCAGTTTTCTCCGTATTAATAATTGTGGTTAATATTAGTATAAAAATTACTTGAGCTACATCATTTTGTTAACTTGCTTGTGACACAATTAAAGATCAGCAATGACTTTCTGCTTAATTATAATACAAACTCAAAACAGGCTGAATTTCAAAACATCACACAGAATGATACTCTAGCCAAATCTACCAAACTTGATAATTTTTGCCCCATCTGTGAAATGTCTCCTTTTCCCTAACTTTGCCTTTACAATCATCATCACCATCATGTTACTAAAAGCTTCTAAAATCCTATTTCGTCTAAAAAGCCCTACCAGTAAAGAAATCCAATCTGCGACTTGCTCGTCTCAGGTAGTCCTGAAATGCCTGTGGATTCTTCCTCTTACAAAATTAACTAAAATTATGTACTTTTCTATTCTTGGCATACTTGATTATTTTATAAAATGAGTAACAACAAATAACAATTGTTCTGCTTGTAGATGGCTTATCTGGATACAGGACAGATTGAATCTACCAGATTTGATGAACAACTTAGGGAAATTAAACATTTAGACATTATACCCAGTTTTATGCCAAGCCAATTAAAAAAAATGCCTACCAGAGTGGCAAATAATTGATTAGCTTTAATATGACAAAATCATGTCCTTGTTATATGCTCATTGCCTTTTTTTTTTCTGTCTCTGTATGATCTAAAGTCAAATGAAGTTTAACATCTGTAGTAGTATAAATATAGAGCAAGTGGCCTGATGCTATAGAAATCTTTTGAATGAGTATTTTACTGTACCTCTACAAATTCCAAAGAGTACGATTCTTGTGTTAGACAACCAGGGTTTGACTCCTGATCCAATCTGTACTAGCTTCATTGCCTTGAGCACCAAACTGTAAAATGGTAATGATTGCACAACTTAATACATTTATAAGGTGTAAAGCACTTAGCACACTAGTTGGCATGTAATACTTAAATGTCAATTGTTACTTTTACGGCCCAAAATAGAAAGGTCTATCAAATAAATAGAATGTTTTACATATAGATGCATTAGTACATTCATTTTGACTATTTCATATATACATATATCGTAAACAGAAAACTACTACAAGGCAGAGATAAATCTTAAACTCTTCCTACAAGCTATCTATCACACAATCTCTATAACTAATTTCTTACCAATAGCTTTTATAGATTATGGTGTGAACAGATACACAAAACCCACTTAATTTTTTTCCAAGAAATTATAATTATAATTCAAGAGAACACAGCCTATATGACTTTCTGTGAAAGAAAACCCTTTGGTGCCTAAAATTACTATAGGACTCTACTCTGTACATTACCCAGTGTCATTATTAAAACCTCACATTCAATGTTATGAATTCACACTATTTTTATAAAAATATTTTAAGTACATATTTGTTTCTTGAATTCAAGGTTAAGAAAAACTCTCTGAAAAGCAGGATAGTAAAAGCAAAACAATAGTTTGAACACACTTAGGATTTCATAATATAGTGCCATGAAAACTGGTGTAGAATTTAAAAATTGTGGCAGATAGCCAAAAGGTTTGCAATAACAATGAGTTCTAGATAATTAAAACATTAGATTGGCAGTGTTTTGGAATGTGTTTATCCTTTAAGTGAAATATTTTACTTATTATTTGAAATTTATTAATTCACAAAAACAAACCTCACAACATTTATTACATACCAATACTAAATAACGATTTATTTTGGAAATCAAAGAAACCAAGATTTTATTTTAAAGATATCCTAAAATATAGTATTTGGTTCCAAATAGCCAGAAGTTTATTGTGCATTTGCATTTTTTAATATGCCTTGTGTATATTTGAAAGAGTAAAACCCATTCTGGAGAGTCCAAGATGCAAAATTTCACTCTTGATTTATTGACTAGAGTTATTTTTAGTTTCCTGTATATTTTCAAGAGACTTGAGAAGTTGTTAAAGGATTTTAATTTTACTTAGTATCTAAAATAGAAAAGTAAAACAAAAGTTCTAAGATATTAGTGGTATTTGGGACTTATTTGGAAGATACAAGAGCTGAAGTTATCCTAAGATTTATTTCTAAGCTTTTTCAAACTCCTCCCAATTATATTAAAAAGCACACACATAAAACTTAATGTAGAGTTGTGGGGAAAAATCTATCTTAAGTATTAAGGAAGCTAAACTATAAACTATTTAAACATTACTTGTAATGTCTACATCTTATTTTATGAGTACAAAGACAAATAATGAAAAACAACTCTTTCTAAAAATGTCATTCAGACCTGAAAAATACTTCAAAGCCACAAAAGGTTAAATTTTATACAGGTTTTATTTTAGGAAAAAAATCATGCATTAAATTATTCAGTCTGTTTTATTTATATTTGAAGCTTCAAGGCTCTAGAGGTGGTAAGCCTGGTAGTAATTTAATTTCCATAAGAACTCCATGATGGTGGCATTGTATAGTGTTATCTTAAATTCTTGGTTTCTGTACGTTGGCTTTTGTTGCATAATAAATCACCTCAAAATTTAGTGGTTTAAGAAAATAACATTTCTTTAGTTCATAGTTCAGAGAATTAGCAAGTTAGCCTGGACACAGCAAGGCAGTTCTGCTGATTTGGGCCAGGCTCAGCTAATCTTGGCTGGGTCTCAATCTTATATCTGCATGTGGTTTCCAGTTTATCTGGGGGTTAGCTGACGGTTAGCAGGGAGCCTTGCGTTTTACTCCCTGTGGCCTCTCCTATTCCAGAAATCTAGTTTGGCCTTGTTCACAACACCAATAAGAAATCTCTTTTCAAGTCTCTGCTTTCACCAATTTTTCTACTGTCCTATTGATCAAAGTCACTTGTCAAGCCCAGAATCAGTGTGGGAGATATTCCTTAAGATGTGGCTAGAAAGTGGCTGGAATAAGTTGGGGGCCATTGCTACCACAACCTACAATAGACACTTGAGCATTTTTATTCAATGCCAGAAACCAATAAATCAAAAATCATTGAAAAAATTGAGATTGGGTCCCACGGATAATCTCACCTACAGGACTGTTCTTAGCAAATGATTGATAAATGTTGGCAGATTGAAAAGACTTTTTATGAAAGGCATAAATTAACAAAGCATGTCACAAAACTGCTTTCAACTAGAATGAAAACACTGAGCATGGAAACCAACTCTTTATTAGAGTGATGATTAGGATAAAACAAAAAAAGTGAAATCAAAAGATAGCTAATGGAGAATCTTGAAATCTAAGTGACAGATTTGAATTGATTGAGAAAGGTTACTGAAGTAATTATTAAAAATATTAGGTAGGGCTTCCCTGGTGGCGCAGTGGTTGAGAGTCTGCCTGCCAATGCAGGGGACATGCGTTCGTGCCCCGGTCTGGGAAGATACCACATGCCGCGGAGCGGCTGGGCCCGTGAGCCTTGGTCGCTGAGCCTGCGTGTCCAGAGCCTGTGCTCCGCAACTGGAGAGACCAAAACAGTGAGAGGCCCGCATACCGCCAAAACAAACAAACAAACAAACAAACAAACAAACAAAAAATATATATATATATTAGGTAGAAAAAAGTCAATTATTGATTAAATAAATACAGAATAATAAATATGGGATTGGGGGGATCAGGCACACTGGATAAAAATAAACTGAGAAATTGTTGTTAACTTATACATTTCATAAGGACAGGACCTATGTATGTTTTTATTTATTACGTCCCATTGATACCTCTATGTTTAGTGGGTTGCTTGGCATAAATTCAGAACTGATAATTATTTTCATTGATGTCACTAATCAAAGAATTTTATCTTACTTCATTTTTTTTTAAATTTTATTCAGGTTCAGTTTCCATTCACCAGACTTGATGAGAAGTCCAGTATTTAGTCATCATTGGACTCTTCCTCCAACTGCATGAAATTATATGTATCTCAAAAGAATGAGAACTGGGCATCGTTCTTAGTCCATGATGGTTACCATCCTTGATATACTTTTGTTGCAAATTGCTGTCAAACTGGTCCTCCACATACAGTCAGATGATGTTTCCCAGGGCAAACAACTGGGAAGGCCCCCCAGGAACCCTACTCTCTGACTGTAGACTCTTTTACAATGGGCCATGGATTCTGTCTGCAAGTCAAGAAACTTAGAACACAAAGTCTACCATCCTGCACCTAGGATATTGTATGTAAGTGGAAATGAGGAACTCACAATTTTGTGAATAATATCATTCAATACAGTAGCCAAGAAAGACTTGAATGCTCAGTTCTCCCAGCTTTGGTATTGGACCACTCACTTCTTCCCCTCTAATCATCTAACTAGAGGGTTGTCTTATGGGGCTTTTAAAGTATAAAGAAATTTTTAATCCTCCTTTCACACCCTGCAACCAGTCACTTTAAGGTGCTCTAAAGAATGAGTTTTCTTGGAAAAGGAAAGTGGGAAGATAAAATTGCTATGAGATTTTTTTTGAATCTGATATATTAGAGCAAGGGAAAAAAATCACAATAAAATACCCTCCAATACAAATGTGATATGCACATTTTACAAAGAGTAATTTAGGCAAACCAATTATTTTTTCTACAAATTAAACAATCTACTCATGGTTAAAAAGTAGGGGTAAAACCAGGATTAGGCCCGGATCTCAATTTTGTTACAGGGTTTTTTCTATTGGCTGGTTCTGCTACTTCTGAAGCACTCTTGATTGAAATTTCAGGTGGATTATGTATTGTGAATACAAAACAAATGCTGATGTCAAAGGGAATATGCTCTCATTCATGGATATTTACATATTTTAAGGTATTTATATAAAGAGTTTTTATCTAATACATAAGCCATTTTGATACGTAAGTCCTAAACATGTGTTTATTGACAACAAAGTGATCTCCTATATTAGTATTATTTGGTTTCTGTTTTTCTCACCTGCTTGTTGTACACTTCTTTGTTGGGAGTGGAAATAAAGCATTGAATAAGACAGACAAATTGTCTCTTCCTGTAGAGTCCACAATCTAGTAAAGGCGCCTACAATAATAAGTAAACAAATACATAAAAAGATAATTACACATTCTGATGACTGATGTGATGGTGTGTGTGTGTCAGAGGACAGGTAAGTTTTATTTATTTTTATTTATTTATTTAAATTTATTTATATTTTAAATTTATTTTTGGCTGCGTTGGGTCTTCATTGCTGCATGTGGGCTTTCTCTAGTTGCAGCGAGTGGGGGCTACTCTTCATCATGGTGCGCGGATTTCTTATTGGCATGGCATCTCTTGTTGCGGAGCACGGGCTCTGGGCGCCTATGCGCCAGTAATTGTGGCACGGGGGCTTAGTTGCTCCACGGCATGTGGGATCTTCCCAGACCAGGGCTCGAACCCGTGTCCCCTGCATTGGCGGCAGGCGGATTCTTAACCACTGCGCCACCAGGGAAGCCCTTTTCACAATTCTTAATGTTTTTAACACCATACTAATGATGATTTTTTTTTTTTGCAGCTGCTGATGGTGGTGATGACAATGATGATCACAATGAGGTCAGCAAGCATCTTAGGCCAACAATGTAACTGCTAAGGGTACACATTTGTAATCTCAGACACAGTCTGTAGTTGCAGGTAATGATGGATTCTATCAACTTTGGAGAGATGCACAGGGGTCAGGCACAGCTGGATTCACTTTAGAATGTTCACCAGGACAGAGATCCTACCCTTTTTCCTGTTTTTATAGGAACTTTGTAAAAGTGCTGGTGACATTTGTCTGAGCTTATGTCATTAGTTTTAATGAAAGTGACCTTGTTTTCTGTTAGAAAGACAAACATCTTACAGCTTGATTCCAATGGTCCAGGGAAATTATAAACCAATGCTGATATTACTTGTTAACCCCATAGGAAATAGAATATTCCATGACTCTTGCTCATGAGAAAAAAAGTTACTAAACCAAGGCTAGAGCTAGGTAACCCCAGGTGTACTGAGGTCTTCAATAGAAAATTCTGTTTTCCTCTATACAAGATAAGGTCAAGTATTTATTGACACTACTTACTGGGTACCTACTATATACCAAGCAGTTTGTAAGTACTTTACATATATAATAACCCATTTCATCCTATTTATCATTATATAAATGAGTTACAATTATCAACGTTTTCCAAGTTAGGAAACAAACTTTGAAAGATCAATAACAACAATAAAAATTCACCAAAGTCACCCAGGTAGTCATAGATAGAGCTATGATTTAAACCTGATTGACTCCAAACACACTGAATCACTGAATGAAACTACTATGGGGAAAAGCTTCTTTATTGAAGTGGAGGGGGGTTCAGGGAGGAGTAAGTAGAGAGAGGATGGAACTGCAAAGTGAGGGGACAAAAATCTGCAGAAGACATGCTCCATAAGGGAGTTTGCTATTATTGACCCACCCTGCCAAATATTCTACTTGGCTCTGCCCTTTAGTTTAGTCCTCGATAAATTCTGTGCCCCAAATCCCTGTGGTGAAGCCCTGCACTTGATACTTTCATCACTAGATCATAATACCTATTTTTTACACCTTACAGCTCAAAGTTTCTTTCTTTCTTTCTTTCTTTTTTTTGCGGTACATGGGCCTCTCACTGTTGTGGCCTCTTCTGTTGCGGAGCACAGGCTCCGGATGCGCAGGCTCAGCGGCCATGGCTCACGGGCCCAGCCGCTCCGCGGCATGTGGGATCTTCCCGGACCGGGGCACGAACCCACGTCCCCTGCATCGGCAGGAGGACTCACAACCACTGCGCCACCAGGGAAGCCCTCAAAGTATTTTTTAGATCCATAAACACTGTTTACTCTGAAGATCATCTCCCTGCTTTCTGAGGACTCTACAGATGCACTGGAAATATATACTCAGGAAAGAGGGAGTTTTATCATTTCAAAGTGTAAAAATGAACAATTTTTGAGAAAATCACAGCTATCACCTGAAAGTTATGTCAATTTAGTACTCATAATATGGAAAAACTGATAGCTGTGAATTGAAGAAACTACCCGATACATCATTAAGTAATTTTTCAGTACTCACCATTTTGCTCGGACACTTGGCCTTAGTTACTCGACCTTTACAATTACTGTCCTGTTTTGAGTGAAGAAATACAAATTATCCAGAGGGGTGCAAACACATTTATTCCAGGGCAAAGTTTGGGCCTAACCAATAATTTTCACTTCTGCTTATGAGTCAAGAACTATTGATATCAAGTGTCCACAAATAGGATCATCTAGAAGCCTAGGCTGTCACCTACCATGTTGGTAGTTAGTGATGGAATTGACATCCTGAAAAACTTTAAGAGAGGACAGAAGAAAAAAATTAAAGGCTATGTAAAGAAATGGATAACTTCTCTGCCATTCTCTTGTATTTCGTGCATGAGCTCAGGGCAGTGAATAGATTAGCACGTTTAGTTTTCAATTCAGTAGCTGAGGTTTGTTATGAAAGTCGAGTGATACATATGGTAGGCAATTATTCATGCTGCATCAGAAAACCACTATGGGGCTTCCCTGGTGGCGCAGTGGTTGGGAGTCCGCCTGACGATGCAGGGGACACTGGTTCGTGCCCCGGTCCGGGAAGATCCCACATGCCGTGGAGCGGCTGGGCCCATGAGATATGGCCGCTGAGCCTGCGCTTCCGGGGCCTGTGCTCCGCAACGGGAGAGGCCACAACAGTGAGAAGCCCGCATACCGCAAAAAAAAAAAAAGAAAGAAAACCACTATGAAGACACTATTAAAATATGTTTGTTGATTAGTAATCATCATGGTTTCTCCAAAAAAAAACTTCAGTCAAAATTAAATCCCTGGTGGGTTCAAATGCTTGCTAATGTGTCAGGCTATGGGAAGGTTAAGATGTCAATGTCATTAACTATGAGATCAGATGACCTAGACCATCACTTTCCCCTTTAAAGTCTGTCAATTTAAATCAGTCCTTTTATTATGATTATAATATTAGTATTATCCATGTGCGTTTCTAATGTATCACAGTGCTTACGTATCCTTGCAGTCACTATGATATTTCTTCTTTATAAAAAGTGACCCTTGTTTCCTCTTTGTTAAAGCACTCATTTAATTGGACATTGGTTTTAAGGGAGTTTGAAAATACATAGAACATGACTTTGCCATTGGTGAACAACCAGCACATAATGTAACAATAAATTTCGCTGTTAATAATAGTAATGAGAGCTCAATATGAGGTGAATGCCATCAAACTTGCTTCTTATAGATTATCTCTAATTTTGCACAATAATGTGACAAGATATCATGAACTGAATTGTGCTTTCCCCCCCACATGTTAATATGTTGAAGCCCTAACTTCTGATATGACTATATTTAGAGATAGGGCTTTTAAGGAGATAGTTAAGATTAAATGAGGTTATAAATGTAGGGCCTTAATCCGATAGAACTAGAGTCCTTATAAGAAGAGGAAGAGATACACTAGGAGTGTGCACACAGAGAAAAAGGCCACATGAGGACACAGGGAGTAGGTGGCCATCTGTGAGCCAAGAAAATAGGACCCAGGAAAAATAAAAAACAGCCAACACCTTGATCTTGGACTTCCAGCCTACAGTACTGTGAGAAAATTAATTTCTGCTGTTTAAACCACCCCATCTGTGGTATTTCATTATGGCAGCACTAGCTGACTAATACACAAGGTAAGGGTCAGTGTGACTATTTGAAAGAAAAGGAAATTAGCCCGTCAAAGCTCAGTCTAGCATTCCCCATGAGTGCCTGTTATGAGAACCAGTCCAGGCTTTATCAATCCCAGGCGTTTCTGATCTTACAGCCTGGGTTGGTATCTACAAATGCTCTTTCAGAGCTGAATTGCTCTAATCAAGTACTAATCAAGTGCTCTTGAGGTACATGGAACTTGGGGTAAGGGAGTAAATATGTAAGTTTTATTCTTGTTTTTAAAATACTGTGGTGTTTGATTCTATTTTTCTGGCTTTCCCAAGTTAGGGAAGTCCGAAATTCTTGGGTATTTTGAAAGAATTTTGAGTATTTAACTCATACATTAAATGCACTAATATTGGTTACGTTCTATGTTCCAGGCATTACTCTATTATTATGGATGCAACAAATAAGATATAATCCCTCCCTAACCAGCTCCAAGGTGCCATAGTCCTATGGTAGGGAGAAGCACAAGGACAAATCATTACAATATTCTCTGGCAGTGCAATTAACAGTATGGTGCATGATCTCACTCCAATTTGCAAACTCTTACTGGTCTGCCATGGGATTAGTACAGATTGTGAGAGGGAGCATTCAGAAACGTCTAGAGTGATTTTGCATAAGGACAAAATTCAAACTTCAAGCTTTTTTTTGTTTTTTGTATTTACACAAGAATTGGTCTTGTCTGTAATCAACAGGGAATTAAAAAAGCAAACAAACATACAAGAAATAGTCCCTTATCACAGATAGATTGGGAAGTCCTCTTCTGTGTGATGTCTGTGTTTACCTCAGCTTGAAGAAGGAAGATGGAAAAGAAATTCAAACTGGCAGGCTGTTTACTGACAATTTACCACATATTTTTATTGTGTTTACTTCCACTTAGGTCAAAAGGAAATAAAAGTAATGTTATATTTGGGATCAGCTATTGAGCATATTTTATTTTAAAGTAAAAAAAGAAAAAAAAAGGATTCTAAGGTAACTTTATAGAGATCAAAGTTTTCTTTCTCATCTTAGGTATTTTTTGTCTCAATCAGTAAAATAAAGCAATTGAGCTTAGATAGTAATTAGGCACCCACTCCTCTGGCTTAGTTTTACAAGGACATAGAGTGATTACTCAGGAGCCTCTGCTTCCTATATTACAGCTTGGCAGAGAGGTGGACCAGTCAGGAATTGACTCTGTCTTGAAGGCTGAGGCACAGTGGGAGCTGAGGAAGAAATTTTTCAGTTTAATTTCTTTAGGTAATGTCCAGGTCATTCTTTTCTGACTTTACCAAGATGAAAAAGTTAGGAATTCATGGGCCTAATCCTGGCCCAGAAGAATTCACTAACATCACCCTGGCCATCAGTCACATGCCTCCTGAAGAAAAGAATGTCTGGGTTGTGAGAATACCCTGTTTGAAACCAGGGTAGACAGGGTCTTAGAAAACTGGTCGATGTCATTATTAGTCTCTTGAATTTTAAGTGGATTGATTGAAAAGAAATCAAAATAAAAAATTACAGGTGGGATTGAAAAGGTTTGGAAACCTCGTTCAGAAAATACATGGCAACCGGTGCAGTAGGACTATGCAATGTTAAAAAAAAGTTATAAACTGTATCAGTGCCATAGGGAAAGAATTAATTCATCCATATTTGTTCATAAGTAGCACAAAGTTCAAAAGGTTTACATCACACTTATAAGTTTACAGAAACAAGATTAATACTATCTATATACCTAAGAAAAATTACCACAGTATCCAATTACTAATAAACTTTTTTCCCTCAAATTTTAAGGGAAGTTAGGCTTGAATATGAATTGCTCTTGATATGCAGAATTTCTACTCAGCCTACTCTAACCTAGAAAGGCAATTAGTTTTTGTCAGTTCTATTAAAAAACCTCATATACCACCTTTCCCTGCAGTGCAGTCAGCTCCCTTCTAGCTCTCTTCTTTTATTTCCTCTTTATACAAAGGAGAACCTGTTTTGTTTTTCTTGCAAAAATTGGGGATGGAGTATAATAGAACCCCCATATGCACACACTGCCCCTGTATGTGACTAGAATACAATCTTTATGGAAGATTCATTCTCATTAGAAAGAAATTTTCTAGGACCTATTCTTTTTCCAGTTATTTTTTATTTTGGCTTTTGGTTTTTCTCCACTGTAGAGCTTATAAAGAAAGTCTAATTTAAATTTAGGATATAACTGGTTTCTCTATTAGTTTGTGTAGGCTTTTCTGTACAATTCCAGGTATTTTTCTAAGAGAATAGCCTTTTTTTTAAATGCCAAGATTCATTTGACTTTGAAATGTTATTATGTTTAAGCAAGACCTTGGCATTCTTAATTTAGATATATGAATAGTTCCTTCAAGAAAAGCATCATAGGGCTTCCCTGGTGGCGCAGTGGTTGAGAGTCCGCCTGCCGATGCAGGGGACACGGGTTCGTGCCCCGGTCCGGGAGGATCCCACATGCCGCGGAGTGGCTGGGCCCGTGAGCCATGGCCGCTGAGCCTGCGCGTCTGGAGCCTGTGCTCCGCAACGGAAGAGGCCACAACAGTGAGAGGCCCGAATACCACACACACACACAAAAAAGCATCATAAATTATTTCTTATGATTAACTGATAAAAAGTATTTATCTAGATATGACCTAAATCCTGAAGAAATTGGATGCCGTTGTGTAATATGAAAGATACAGTTTATCAAACTTATAATATTTTAATTTCTATAAATTATGTACAAAATAATGGAAGTAACAGATAACTGTAATTAAACATTACAGTGTTTATTTTCCTCTTTCCCCTACTCAATATAACATGAAAAGGAAGAGAGAACAGGGTGAAGTGGCATGCTGAGTGCAATTAACAAATAATGGTTTTCTTCCATGGAAGGAATTGTGAAATTCAGAATTCTTCTGTGTTAAGATCCAATCCAGCATCTTGGATCTATCATTTACTACTTTCTCAATCTGGAAGCTTGCTTATGCTCTCTGAATCTTAAATTGAGACTATAATTTACCAGTGTTATTATAAATCTTAGTGAGATAAAATATGAACAAATGCATTGTTATTTGGAAGGCTCTCTGTAATTGTAGATTGTATTTGAGTTTCTTGACATTTTCTTCTGTTTCTTTTCCATATAAGGCTTGAAATATTTAATTATACTCTGACCAAAGGAAAAATTGCAGAGTTGATTTTAAAATTATTGGCAGTGTGCACTGTAAACACACCTGAGGTAATTAAACTGACATTTAGGTGTATTTATTTACATTGATGTATGAAATAACGGACGTCTTCTTTGATGTCTTCTTTCTGACCCAGAATATATTGGGCTGGCCAGAGAGTTCGTTCGGGTTTTTCCATAAGACGTTAAGGAAAAACCAGAACGAACCTTGTCCCAACCCAATATATATTTTCCATGTATTTCTCTGGCGCCTACTTGTACATATTGATATGTTTATCCATTACTAACAATTTTTTTTTTTTTTTTTTTTTTGTGGTATGCGGGCCTCTCACTGTTGTGGCCTCTTCCGTTGCGGAGCACAGGCTCCGGACGCACAGGCTCAGTGGCCATGGCTCACGGGCCCAGCCGCTCCGCCGCATGTGGGATCTTCCCGGACCGGGGCACGAACCCGTATCCCCTGCATCAGCAGGAGGACTCTCAACCACTGCGCCACCAGGGAAGCCCCTAACAATTTATTTTATAAAACTTTTTCCAGAGCTTCCTTTTCAATTGGCACTGTAATCAGAGGCATAGATTCCAGATCCAAAATGTCTGAGTGGTAGAAAAGTTTAGATAGGGTTCCAAATCTAATGCAAAGGATTTTCAGTACAGTGCCCTTTCTTCCAGAAGTTTTTGACATTCTTTGGCACCTACGTTAATCCAGAAAAGACAAACTTCTCTCTGGCTGCTGAGAACTAGAAGAATTTCATTGCCCTCATTTACCAGAGGGACTCCACAGAGAGCAATGTGACCTATCACAATCTTTGCAAAGAAGTTCATTTTGACCCAAGATTACATATGTCACAGAAACATTTTCTCTCCTAATGTAACACAGCAGGAGGCAACATTTGGCTTTCCTTCTTCTGCTGAGCTTTATCAGCTTTCTGATTTCCATGACTTACAATATACCGATCTTGAATTCTCAATATTTCCAACCATCTCACACTGCTAGAATAAAGATTAATATCATGTTGTTGAAGATCACAAGTTGTGATAATGTTTCTTAGATATGTACATGTGTGTTTTGGTGTGGCAATTTGTCTGTGAATCTATCGGAGGCAACCTTAATAAAAAATCTATATACCAGAAAGATGTGAATGGTGCTGAAGTTTTAAAAAAATATTTAGCAGCAAATAAATGTGAATTTCAGCTGACAAAGCTACCTTCTATTTCAGGAACTTTTCACTTGCTATTCCATCTGTTTGATAAGTCCTCTGCACCCCCCCACGTCATCCCTAACCCCTCTCCCTATCCCTAATCTTTGTAATTGCAATATCTTGCTTATACCCATCCTCAACCACTCTCTCACGTCCACACCTGAATCTAGAAATGTTTGTTTTTTCTCAATACTTGGCAATCTGCTTAAGTAGAAGCTTTCTCTGACCACTAATCTGCATTTGTTTTCTCAATGATATGAAAGCACTTAATTTAATCTAAAAGTGAATACTATTAGCTATGCATTTATAGAACATAAGCTTCATGAAGGAAGATACAATGTCTTATTCGCCAAGAAATTGTTACTATCTAGAATAATGTCTGGCATACAGTTGTTCTCAATATATACTGTTATTGACTAATTGAATGAATTCAAGTTCCTTTGGATCAGATTTTCCACAAAGAAGGAGAATGAACATTTAAGGTGTTATTTTTCTCAGCATTATATTGAAGTTGTTTTTATCATTTTGAATATTTAATCTTTGTAACTTAAACCATTCTAAAAGGAAGGCCATGGCTTATGCCATCAGACAGAGCTGCATCATCTTATAGATCCATTATTTACAAGCTAGTTACTTGTAAAGAACCCATGTCCCCTGCATCGGCAGGCGGACACTCAACCACTGCGCCACCAGGGAAGCCCCTCCGTGTGTTTTTATCTGTGATTAAATTTATAGTCAGCATTCCACAAGAGGGCAAATTAATAATAATTGGTTTCTCTTTGGAATTTCTTTGTATTTATCATATATAAAACTTAAGTGGAATTCTCATGATATCTTATCAAAAATATCTACAGCAAGCAAACTTTCAAAATTATACTTAAGGTAAAGATATCCTGATACAGGTGCTTTTCACCAAAACTCAAATGAGACTCTACCACCTCAATCTTAAGTATGCTATATCTCCTTTATTTCCTTACAATCTCCTTGGAAGATTGCAAATAAAATTTTGTAATTTGATTTATCATGAAAATTATTGAGTATAGGCTAAATCTCTAATTTCAATAATGTTACAAAATAGCATTTTTTCTCTTTTGCAATCTATAGATTGTATAAATTGAGTTGAGAATCACACAAAATTTATGATTTCTCTCTCCTTTCTTTCTTTCTTTCTTTCTCTCTTTCTCCCCTCTTTCTTCTTTTTTCCATGAATACATCTTTAATTTGTATGTTCTACATTGATCAGAGTTCCAATATAAATACAAACAAGTAAAGACAAGAGTGCACCTTCTTGGAATAGTATATATTTGTGGATGGATCCCAAATCTTGTTTCAGAAACAAGAACTACCTTGACAATGTACTCATGTATATCTAATTAAAACACTTTTAAATGAAGTAGAAATAACATCAGAAATTCATTTGGGCAGGTAAAATGCATTTGTCAATCTAATAAAATATCAATTATTCTATCACAGATATAAGTTTACTTTCAAACATTATTTTACCAAATGTAATTTTATGATGCAGGTGTAATATCCTAGAATTACAGGATATTTAAGGTTCAAGGTCCTATAAATAGTCCTTTCAAACTAATTTTATGAGAAAAATGATCTATGTTCTTAGAATTGTTTAATCACATTACTTATGATAGAATCTAGTTTTCTTGACTCCTAAGCTTGTTGCTTTTCTAGTAGTTGTACACTTTTTCTTTTGATCTTCCTCAGTAGTCTTCTAATACTCTGCTTTATGTCAAATTACATTTAAATTGTTAATTTTTATGAACTTCTATAAGACAGGGACTATTTTGTTAATTTCTTTATTCTAATTCCTACCAGGAATTATACATACCTTGATATAAAGTAGTACTCAATGGTGTTGGCTAAATAATTAAAGAAATAAAAGAATAATGATAACTAATTTCTTGCTTTACAGTTATAAATGCCTGTCTATAGGTTGACTTAATTTCATTTGATAAAGATGAAGATTCTTTGCCTGAGGAAGCTTGCCATGTGAGTAAGGTCCATGGCAACATAATAGTCCCAAAGTAATTTTAGTGACAATAATGATATTTGAAAATATATACAAAGCTAAACCATAGTCTTCAACATACATATATTTAATTTTATTAGTTCCTCTCCATGCAACATTGTTCTTCCCAAACCTATTTTTTTCTGTACATAAAAACACATAAAGAGATACTAAATTATTCCATCTTCAATTAAATAAAAACCTCACTTGTCAATGCAAATATGTGCAAATTATTTTAGCACTTTAAGTTCAGGAGTACCTTTAGAAACTTCCTGACTTTGCAGTCCCGACTGCACACCGAAGAAGATCTCCTTTCATCATTTTGACAATACGAATGGTTTTGTAAATACTCCTTGCATGTATTTCACAGGTCAGCAGTCTCACCCCAATATAGATCTACATCTCAGATTAGATCATAATTTGGTTTCTGCTTCACCTTCACCCTGACGTACTATTTCATATAAGGAAACAATAAATCAATAGAATCCTTGTGGGTGGGATTCTGTAAAGAAAACAACCTCTGTTCTGCTTAATTATAAACTCATTAAAATAAGAACATGACGTTTCCAAAACACTGATTTATTCTTACAAGTCAAATTCCACTGAAAGTTAAGTGTGGAGCTTACTGTCCTAAAAACAATTTTGGTTAACTAAAACCATGCACAAGCAAAGTCATCACTGATCTGGTTGGACCTAAAGAGCCTACTAACTTTGTCCTTCAAATCAATAGGTATAGTAGGTCACAGATAAGTAATCTGCTCAACTATAGCTGGAATTTCCAACTTGTTCAGAACTCTATAAAAAGGGGAAAAACGTATGTTCTAAAAGAAAATTTTTTTCTCGTATGATTTCTGAGTGTTTGATTTTTGAATCTCAAGGGAGAAACAGTAGGCTTATGTCTTATAAAAGAAATTCTGGATGTGTTTAGAGTTGATGTTCAAGGGTCCTAATATTCACATATAAATAGATAATTCATTATTTAACAATGCTCCTGCAATACACTTTAATTTGCTAACATTCGTTGTTCTTCTCATTGGTCTCTTATTAATGTTAGTATATTTTTTCTTTTTTTAATTTTATTTTTTTTATTGAAGTATAATTTATTTACAAATGTTGTGTTAGCTTCAGGTATACACCAAAGTTGTTCATATATATATTTATATATATTATATATATATAAAGAATATATATATATTCTTTTTAGTATTTTATTTTTTGGTGAAGAAAATTATAGCACAGTGAGGCCTGGTGATTGGACAAAGGTCAAATAGGTAGTAAATGAGAGAAGAATGCACTACTCTCATTATTCCTGGAAAAGAGATCACCCAATGAGCCCAAACATTTGGACACATGGGTCATCTTTTCTCAGAACATATTACTTGTCATACCTGTGATTGTCCTGGTTTAGTCACAAGAGACTCTTCAAAGGCTCACTCTCCTGGAGCCCTCATTTGGATTTCAATGGTCATATTGTACTATTAACTTTATTTACCATTGCAATTACCATTTGAAGGAAGTGCATTTTAAAATGTAAACAAAAATGCTGTTATTTAAAAGCAATCTCCACGTATAATAAATATTTTGAAAATATGAAAACAAAACAAAACAAAAAATAGAACCATGAATCATGTTGCTCTCCTTCCTGATGTATTTTTTTTAACTCATCTGTTCTGTAGTTTGGACATGAAGCCTTTAAAACTATCTTTGATGTGTTTTTTATTTTCTGTCACAAGATAACTCTCTGGGTTTCAGTGCTTAGTAGATAATGAAAATATGTGGAATATTGCTGTCCGGATAATTGATTTACTGTGAAACTGATTTATTTGAGTAATAATAAAATATTGTTAATTTCTAAGCTTCCCCATTACATTAAAAGGTTAATGTGTTAAAAGGAGCAGTGGATTAAACAGCTGGACTTGCTTGCTTCACATCATCATCAAAGTGTGATGTCTTCCTATAGCAGTTGGGGGAAAACCTGTCCTGTTAGCTATTACTCTCCATATATCTGGTCTTCCACTCACTAAGTCTCTCTTATTCTTGGGAAACAATGAAAAGAATCATCCCCAAGGAAATAGAAAGTGTTCTTTGGTCACTGATGTGGATATATTTATGTTCTAGTAGATCAGGTCAGAGACTTGAATTGAATTTGATATTGCATTGTAATTCTCCATAACTGAAGAAAGAAAATTGGAAGAAATGATCTCTGGAATTATATTTTTAAAATTGGAGCTACTCAAGCCTGCAAAATCTCTGCCTTTGAAATATACCTCCCCCAAGGGTCAATATTCTAAATTAAAAAATCTACATTTACTTCTTACTACAAGTAGTTGATAATTGTGAGTCAAAAAGGAACATGTTTAAGAAAGCAAACTTCTCTATACCTTATTCATATCAGAAGAAAAGACACAAGCACTGGGGTGAGAAATAATTACTTTTCAGTTATATCATCTGATATGTTATATTTCACATTTTTGTGGTTGTTAGAAAATGTATTTGGAAATAAGTAAATATAATATACACATATACACTAAATATATCTAACTATATATTTAAATGAACTTTCAAATAGAAATGGTTATTAAGCAATAATTTTTGTCCTTCTTAAAATACTATTTCCTAGAGAGAGGAAAAAGGCAGCTGCAGCAAACAGAAGGGGACTTTTAACCAAAGCTTAGCACATTTAGATGTATGCATATACAAAGCCAAAATAAATGTAGACATTACCACTTTGGGATATGACATTTTTGAAATGCTGATGTATAAATTAAGACATACAAAATAATTTTTATAACTCTATTACCCTTTGGCTTTAGCTATTGTTTATTCTGCCAAAATTCTGCAATATAGAGGACACTAACTTCATTATTTCTGTATAGTTACAACATAGTCATTAGTTCAAAAACTATAGCTTTCAAAATACAATGGCCAAAAGGGTCACCTGAATGATATATGACCCTTTCTATACCAAGACACTGCTTTGTGGAGGGAAACAAATCCTGAGAGTGATTTATGGAACAAAAAAATTGAGAAATTCAGTTTAATGATGAACATGTTTTCACTTAAGAAGCAATAAATAAAACCAATACTATGTTTTAATTTAAGGATCAGAGTTACACTTCCAAGGTTTAAATGGAGTTTTGATATTTAAATAGAATGAGCAGTTTGATATGTGTTATCACTTAGTACCTTCCATTCTGGGATGAAATTCCTTAAGATCTTCTGGATATATACAATGGAATATTACTCAGCCATAAAAAGAAATGAAATTGAGTTATTTGTAGTGAGGTGGATGGACCTAGAGTCTGTCATACAGAGTGAAGTAAGTCAGAAAGAGGAAAACAAATACCGTATGCTAACACATATATATGGAATCTAAAAAACAAACAAAAAAATGGTCATGAAGAACCTGGGGGCAAGACAGGAATAAAGACGCAGACCTACTAGAGAATGGACTTGAGGATATGGGGAGGGGGAAGGGTAAGATGGGATAGAGTGAGAGAGTGGCATGGACATACATACACTACCAAATGTAAAATAGATAGCTAGTGGGAAGCAGCCACATAGCACAGGGAGATCAGCTCGGTGCTTTGTGACCACCTAGAGGGGTGGGATAGGGAGGGTGGGAGGGAGGGAGATGCAAGAGGGAAGAGATATGGGGATATATGTATATGTATAGCTGATTCACTTTGTTATAAGGCAGAAACTAACACACCATTGTAAAGCAGTTATACTCCAATTACTCCAATAAAGATGTTAAAAAAAATCTTCTGGTTATGATATTTGCTTCATTCTTAATGGGTTTCAAAGCATTTTACATGTAAAAAATTTGCTAACCACTCTTTATCTTAGTTTCTTCATCCTTAGATTCAACTATTTAGTCATCACACTTAAGAAATTTTGTTGATATTAATTGGAAACATTAATCAATATTTTACCCTCTACTATGGTCTGAATGTGTTCCTTTAAAATTTGTATGTTGCACCCTAACCACCAAAGGTGATGGTAATAGGAGGTGGGGCATTTAGGAATTAAGTCATGAGGGTAGAGCCTTCATGAATGGGATTAGTGTTCTCAAAGAGTCCCCACAAAGCTCCCCCACCCCTTCCACCATGTAAGAACACTGAAGTAGGCAGTCTGCAGCTCAGGAGAGGGTCATCACCAGAGTGTAACCATGCTGGCACAATGATCTTGGACTTCCAGCCTCCAAAATTGTGAAAAATATATTTCTGTTGTTTATAAGCCATCCAGTCTATGGTATTTTAGTATGGTATAAAGCAGGCTAAACAGACTAAGACACCTTTTCAGTTGTAAAAAAGCAGTGAATGTACATGTGTAAAATACCTAGCACAATTCCTGGCATATATTTCTAATAATATAAACTGTTTGGTGTATGTGTGTGGGGGTGTGTTTGTGTGTATGAGGCATATACAAACTTAATTCAGGGACAAAAACTTATCTGGATAAAAGAATTTTTTAAATGTTTATTTATAAATATTTTCTCAGAGATTGTATTTACCCCATGAAACGTGGGGAAATTTTATTGAATAATATGTTAATTTTATTCTTTCTCTCTCCTTTCATAATTTGTACCAAGTAATTATTGGGTTGAAGTAACAACCATGCTCGGTAACACATAGGACTTAGTGGAATTTGTGAACCCACTTAATTTATACTCCCCTGGGGTCCACACAACTTCTTAGTGGTCATGAAGGAGTCACAGGGGAAATCACACAAATCCAGTATGAATCAGTTAGACAAGAGTTTTCAGAATCATATCTATCCAAAAAGTGTTCAGTTCTATTTGGGGATCATGTGTTACCCTGATTTGTTTTTAATGCTCTATGTATATCTTATCATGCTATAACTTATCTTCAACTTGTTTTCCAGGTAAGTGATATTTACTTTCTTTCCCTTTGTAGGAAAATTCATATAGCTTCTTGTAGATATATTTCCAGTAAAACATTCCCCATAGCTTATGGCTCTCAACTCAATGAAGAGTCCCCTGATAAAACAACCTGCCATGTTATAAATAAATCTATACATTAATAGCTTTCCTACCAAAATCACCAGTGACAAATTTTGAAGACGTTTTATGTGAGTCAACTTCTTTTCCATCTTAAATACTAGTTTTATTTAGATCACAGTTTGTGTGTATCTTCTAAAAGTCTCAATATTACTTGCTAAAAACACAAAAGCTTAACTATGGAGGCATTCTTATATAAGGCTAACAATATGGATGTTGATTATGATAAAGGATCCAGATAGCTTTTGTCCTTATTGTTTTTCTACCCCAACTCCATCAAAATATCTTATCAGAGTACCGTATATTCAGTGGACAGTCGTAAAAATTAGTGAGTATTCTTAACAGCAGTAAGGAGATGTATTCATGTTAGCATGAATAATAATAGAAATATAAACAATTAGCAAGTGACATTTTTAAGCTAAATGTCAGATATACGTTTTGGATCAATATTTTCTCCCTTAGTGGAGTGAACTTGATATAATATTTAAGAAAATATAAAATACTTTATACTGAGCACAGAGCCTTTATATTTCCTCTGGCCATTTCTCTCCAACTGAATGGTGTTCTTTGAATCTGAGATCCAATTATCATTATTTGAGGAAAGATTCTGACTACCAATTTAATATAATTCTTTTTTTAGTAGTCTGCAATGATACATGGAGGGAATATAACTATGTCCTTATTTGGTGCTAAATTATCTACTTTATG